>NW_022280041.1:9122026-9143049 GCF_004355925.1 Anarrhichthys ocellatus | reverse complement strand
TGTGTGTGTGTGTGTGTGTGTGTGTGTGTGTGTGTGTGTGTGTGTGTGTGGTGACTGATATAGAAAAAGACAGACGGACAGACAAAGGGGACGAAGGAGGAGAGTGAAGGTGTCAGAGAAAAGAGGAATAGGCTAAGGGATGGGCAGTAGATGAGAACACGAGAGAGAGAGATGAATTGCTTGGAGAAAAAAACAAAAGGGAGGGGAAAGGGCAGGTGGAGGTGGGAAGAGAGAGAATGAGAGCAAATGATGGCTAGAGGGAGGACATCAGAACAACTAGGACAGGAGGAAGAGAGGAAGGAACGATGGATGAGGAGAACGGCCATCTGTTGGCACCCTGGCTGGAGAAGGAGGGAAACAGGGAGAACGAGTGAAGGAGATGAGGGGAGGGAGACGGAGGGAGACAGAGGAGTGGTCACTTTTACTGTGCCAGGGGCAGGGAGAGAATTAGAATTAGGTGGTGGTAGTCTGTGTGGTAGTCTGTGTGAGTTAAAGCCTTTGGCAAGCAGCCACATGCGTACTTGGCAGCGTTTGGCATGGCGGTATATATATATCCCACTGCCTAAAGGCCCTCACCTTGAGCCGCTAATGCCAGTCAATCAAGCCAAGGTGTCATTACACACTTACAACAGATTGCCTTTATTTGTGAGGTGAACCGCTGACTACATTCATTTTCTGTACTACTAACCTTTAACCCTTTATCACACTGTGGTCCTTACAAACTCATGCTGCACTGACACTGCACTTCATTTTAAATGATTGTGCAGATCAAGGCTGGATTGCCCAATGGCCCCAACACTCCAGGGGCCCTGAATGCTCCAGGCTTGTTCAAGAATATGCTCCACTAAGATGGGTTTCTAAGATACTTATGAAAGGGATGCATCAGATTAAGAAACTGATGCCTATCATAATTCAATGCACAGCACATCTAAACTGTTCTATGTATGCATGCAGCCATAAAAATGGGTTTTAGGTTTGCATATTTCACTCAAACATTAAATAGTTTCAATGAGGATTTGTAAGAAGCTGATAAAGAGTATATATTTTACTGTGGGAAAGTGTGGAGTAAGGTGAATTTAAACTTTTAACTACTTAAACTAAACCCAACGTCCGTTCAAACAACATGGAGGCAAGTGAAACATGCTCTCTATGTGACATTCCTCAAACAGCTTGGTTCTCCATGGCAGCCCCCTATTTGACCAGAACATAAATATATGATGGAAGTGTTCAAACATACATGAGAACAGACGAGATGAGAGAGAAAGAGAAAGAGAGAGGGGAGGGGAGGGGCATGAAAGAACAAGGGATGACAACAAAAGAGAAGGAAGGACGATTGCCCATCGCTCATTCATCTCTCTGTGTGTGTTTGTCTTCAACACTGCTTGTTTTTCATCATTTCCCCACCCTTGATGAAGATGGAGAATGGATAAGGGGTAGTTAAGAATAAGTGATGTCTGTCTGTCTGGCTATTTATCTGTCTGTTTTTGTCTGTTTCTCATTCTTACTCGTTCTCCCTCTCTTTCTACTCTCTTCTGCCCTCTTTTTCTCTGACAGTCTTCTTTTCATTTCACTCGCTGCATCTTTGTCTTTGGCTTTAATCTCTCCATCTGTTCGTCCCTAGTCTAGACCAATTCGTCCTTCATCCTTGCAATCATTGGCTTGTCTCTTTATTTTGTATTGCCCTATTCTTTACTTTCAATTTCTCTTTTTTCCATCTCTCGCAAACCGTTCTCTTTCTTCTCATCTTTCCTCCGTTTCCATCAACCCATCTCTCTGTGCATCTCTCTGCTGTAAAAAACAACGATGTATAATTAAAAGCTGCTAAAATTGTTTGCGGATGGGGGAAGGCAGAACTGGCAGCCGTACCGTTTAAACAACTTCTTGTGAACCACAACAACAGCATCGGGAAGGCATGGTGGCCGTTATGTACTTTGGTCATTCCTTGGCAACCACCTAACGACAGCATAGAGTCTGAGGTTAATGTTACATACTGTATGCTACTGTGTACAAGTTTTACATTTATACATTAATAAAAGGCCAAGAAATTGGTTGAAAGGGGATTAAAAAGTCAAATTTGTCTGTAAAAATGTACCGTTTTAATAAAAAAAATGGGGGAAAAATGAATTGCACTGCAGCTTCAAAGCCAATTAACATTGTATTTTACAAGCCCAGGAAAGGTGATTCAGTATCTGTGAATAAGTGCCTTCATTTTTAGCTCACTTCTCACAAAGTAACAGCTGCCTGGTTCTCATGCCTAAAGACAAAATGAATCGCTGCCTTCTAGATGAATAATTATTCTCCTAACAAGCTCATTGTCCCGTTCATGTTAGGATTCACTGTTTCCTTGAGCACATCGTAGCATTTTCCAGGAGTGAATTACATGCGGCGCTTCCTTGGAAAGATGCAAAATGGCTGACAACACAAGCTGTTACATAAACTATTATATAAAGTCATGGTGTTTGGTCAAACCCCTGACCCATGATGAACGAGCCACATCAAAGAACCTGTCAACTGACTCACAGATTGATGCGCTCTCATGAGGTCGGGCTATTCCCTTTGGAGGCAAATTGTGCGCTGTGATTCCTCTTCACCCAAAACCCTTTCATACTGTTGGATCCGGATCCTGCTCTACTCTTTACTTATTAAATGGACAGAAATTACACAGGGAGGGCAAAGTGCCATGTAAAATTAGCTAGGGGAGTCTGGGTTGATGCCATGGCTGTCAGTCTGTCTCATATTATTAAAGTTATAAGCCTCAAAATCTTCAGCTAAGAGTTCAATCCAAACCCTCCATACTGTCGGAGTGAACCACATTCAAAGTATTCAGTATGCAAAAGAGGAAAAGTTGTTGATGATGTGTGCATTGCTGTGAATGTGTTTAGGTTATACAGTGGGTACGGAAAGTATTCAGACCCCTTTAAATTTTTCACTCTGTTTCATTGCAGCCATTTGCTAAAATCAAAAAAGTTAATTTTATTTCTCATTAATGTACACTCAGCACCCCATCTTGATAGAAAAAACAGAAATATAGAAATTTTTGCAAATTTATTAATAAAGAAAAACTGAAATATCACATGGTCATAAGTATTCAGACCCTTTGCTCAGTATTGAGTAGAAGCACCCTTTTGAGCTAGTACAGCCATGAGTCTTCTTGGGAATGATGCAACAAGTTTTTCACACCTGGATTTGGGGATCCTCTGCCATTCTTCCTTGCAGATCCTCTCCAGTTCCGTCAGGTTGGATGGTGAACGTTGGTGGACAGCCATTTTCAGGTCTCTCCAGAGATGCTCAATTGGGTTTAGGTCAGGGCTCTGTAATATTTCAGTTTTTCTTTTTTAATAAATTTGCAAAAATTTCTACATTTCTGTTTTTTTCTGTCAAGATGGGGTGCTGAGTGTACATTAATAAGAAATAAAATGAACTTTTTTGATTTTAGCAAATGGCTGCAATGAAACAAAGAGTGAACAATTTAAAGGGGTCTGAATACTTTCCGTACCCACTGTATATACAGATTCACACGTAGATGCACGAATGCAGAAGCTGTTCTGTAACTTTTTTTTTATTTTGCTCCCTCTTGAAAACTGTTAAGTGCGTTCTTGCCCTCATGAGATCCTCTCCGACTGCACAGGGCTGAGAATGAGAGAGCGCATCACACAAAGCAGCAGAGACAAGAAGCACTTTCTACTCTCCTCTTCAAAATAAATAAACATACCAGAAGAATATGTATTTCTCAAAATATGGCACTTGAAATAAAACAAATATCTGCAGTTGTCTTTTGCCACTCTGCCCCATGATCAGTAACAGCTAGTGCCGCATCACTACTCTGGTTCCAGCAGGGGGTGCTGGAGTTCATTTGCATTTTAATTAAAACACCCATGAGTTGTTGTGAGCTCTTGTGTGCTGAGAGAAATGTATCAATTGATGAATGTATAATTCTTTTTTGTATAAAGTTTCTCCCAATAAAACTAAATTATATTTGAAGAGAGTTTGGGGACTTTCCCCTCGGGCAACAAAAGAATATATTGCGGCCGAAGAACTAATCAATGACCAATCGCAATGGACTCATTTTCAATGACTGGTCCATGCAGTGTTGGCTATACCGTCTCCTGCCAGCGCATTCAGTTCAGAACCCTCATCTCGTATCATTTCTGCTTGCATTAAAGTGTATCCCGTCTGTCCAACATGTCCTTCTTCTCAAACGGGAAGAGTATAGTAGTGCTTACATGCTTCGATCAGTGGGCGACGAGATCAAACCTCCACAGCTTCCCTGCTTCTCACCAAACTCACAGCCTGCCTTTCTTTACTCTTTTGTCTTTAGTCTTCTATTTCTTACCTGTCTTACCTTTCCACACCTCCCGTCTTTTTCTCTCCCCATTTCCTTACTCTTTCCTTTTTTCCCCTCCTTCTTCTGTCATGGTGCATGCCATTTCTCTCTCCTTCTCTTCTCCCTTTTCCTTCTTTTTGTATATCTCATCCCCTCATCCTCTGCCCTACATTTCTATTTGTCTCTTATTCATTCTCTCTTCCTCACACTTGCCTGTTTTTCTCATCCTCTTCCATTCTCTCCTCCAATCCTTTTTTTCTTTTCTTCTGTGTCAAGTGGATAGTGGTACAGCAGATTACAGTACATCAAATCATGCAGATTTGAGTGTGTGTGGTTATACTGTATGCATGATGTGGTTTGTGTCAAAGCTTAATCCTACACAACGTAATGCAGATGGGAAGGCATTAGTGTGCATGCATGTGCGTGCTATCCGGGACTGATCAGAGGACAGACTCAGGCATGTACAATATATACAGTATGGTGTATAAGCGACTTTGATTGCTTCATCCTATCTGTCTCTTCCTCTGCTTCCTGGATGCCTGCAGAGGCTGTTTACAGATGGGGCTGATTGAAGCTGGATTGTTATATTTCCCCATCAGGGTGCTATGGCTGTTCCACAATACAGTTGATGCCCCTTATACCCAGCAATTGGATTATAGTTAAGTTTAGGGCTTCACGCATCAACGGCATAATGTGTCATCCGTAATCGGGTCGTGTTGTGCATACGAAGGTGAATGTGCATTCGGGGGCTTTGCGAGATCACAAAACAGAAATCTAAAAAATGGAACTCCATTGAGAAATCAGGAAATATAATTTTGTATTTCCATTACCAACATTATGTTCCTTATGAAACAATATCTACACTGTAATCTGAACTGTAAGTGTCTTCTTGTAAATTCTGGATGAAAAATAAATCAACGTAATGTAAGCAATATATCAAGTTTCGGTTATTTATCTAAAAAAATCTTAGCTCTTAATTTTGATTGTCTGTGTATATTTATTAAACGTTTGTAATGTGAGTGTACCCAAAAGCAGCATCTGTAGCAGCCACGCAACAGCTGTGCCAACAACTATGAATTATTATCTCCTAAAATACCCTGAATGCAGCATGTAAATAAGTAAAGATAAATCCCCTTCTTGTGATACCCTTTGGTGGAGAACCAAACGGTGTCATCCATGTGTTTGACTGTCTGAGGGTCACTTGTGCCCGGACTTTATTGAATTTCCCATGTGAGCCGCAGGCGGAACCTCTATCTTTTCATTTCCTACTGTCTCTTCTCAGTTTGTCTGTTTTCTCTCTCGCTTCATCTTCTCTTCCTCATCTGCCGCATTCTATCTTATTGTCCTTCCTCTCTTACCTTCTCTCTCAGCCTATACTCCCGCTTCATATCTTCCTCTGTCCCTCTCCTCAAACCTCAAACCTCAAATCATCTCATGCACCGATCCATCTCTGTCATCCCACACACACACCAGAGATGCAACTTTATTACTCACCACAGCTGGAGACCACTTAGAGTGTTTATGTGGGAGAAACAGTGTGTGTGTGTTTTGTGTTGTTTCTCATTAAGCATTCCATAATATGCTTGAGAGGGGTAATATCTTTCCCTTAGAGCTTTCTTTCTCTCTCTCTCTTCTACTCTCCCAGTTGGCCTGCCTCAAATTGTTTTGTTGGTTTTGCTACCGCCATTCAGATGAGAAGAATGAACCACGTCTCATGCCCTTTTATGATCCACATAAAACTCCAAACGCTAAAAAAACGTCAAGGCAGTGAAGTGCAGGTACTTCTGCAGAAGGAGAACGTCAAACAAACTGTCATATTTAGAAGTGTCAGATGTGGATATAACTTCACACAGAAAGACGCATTGGATGCTGATACTCGTTCAGTGAATGCTGTATCCTTAGAAGCACAACTGATGAAGTAAAAAAAAAAAAAAAGATTTGATCTCTAAAGCTGGATGTCATGGTTGCCAATTAACATAATTGAAGTGTTAGTGTAGTGTAGTGACTTAGACTTGCATTCTTTCTAAAAGGCCATCACAGGGCGACTTCTCTGGTTGCAAAAAGAAGTCCGATTGTATAGAAGTCTCTAAGAAAATGACCCCACTTCTCACTTGATGTATTACCTCAGTAAACATAATTCAATGAGGTTCATTTGGTAAATTGATGTTCCACTTAGAGTTAAATAGACGATAAAGTAGGGTATACTTAAGAGCATGGCTCTAACCTTCTAATTAACACGGCGTCCGTTGGTCTGAGAGTGGTCTACGTTAATCGTCTTACAAATTTAACACAGTGTGTTTTCCCGTTCATGAAACTTAGTTGTACATTTTTGGTTGCCTAAAAAAAGTCCTGTTCGGTTTTCCATTGTTACTTACATTCACTCTCTTGTGTCACCTTTGGTTCCAAAAAAACAAGATGGCCACGGCCAAAATGCTGAACTCGAGGCTTCAGAACCGTAGTCCACGAACAAATGAGTGACATCACGCTGACCAATTCCACTTCTTATATACACTCTATGGTTAGTGCAGCTTTTTACCAAACAAGTGAAAGTAGAAAAAAGATGCTTGAGCTGGCAGCCTGCAGCTCACAGTGCATTAACTCCATATACTGTCCGTATAATCAAGTAGGGTAAGTGTAATGTGATTATAACCTCACAGGTATCTGGACTGTAATCAAATCACTGTAATCCAGTTTTTTTGTTGACTGTTACAATCCTTGTGGTCATCTGCAGAATATGCATGTCTTCATCCTCTCCATCTTTCTCACTGTTTCGTTAAAGAGCCAAGCAGAGGGGCTTAGCTTAAGGAAAACAATGACCTTGTGGCTTGCATTGTTCTATAACATTTTTATGATCTCTATTTTACTGTGTAGCGGGAATTCTCTCACTTGTGTGTGTGTGTGTGTGAGAGACAGATTTAGAGGTTCCGCCAGAAGGAGAAACGGTAAAACGTGAGTGTGTTTATAAATCAACCTCACTCAAGGAAATGAGTTGTTTGCTGTGGTTCTCTAAAGTGCTCTGTCTCTCACACACAGGCCCACAGCACCTGCAAATATGGTAGGCTTTCAATGCCTGAAAACACATATAAACACACACGCTCGCGCGCGCACACACACACACATACAGACGCAGCTTCCAGTGGTTGTAAATCAAAAGTAGAAGTGGAGCCAGAAGGAAAATGGAAAGAGATGGAGACAGAGATATAAAGAGAGTTCCATTAAGTAATGCGATGAGGTCTCAACTAATCAAATCAAACTGTGGCTCAATCATTCACTTCCGTAAGAACTTTAGAGCCACATGCAAACAAACAAACACACACACACACACTCTCTGCGGCAATATGAAACATATCCATTAAATTGATTTATAGCCGTCTTGATTCTGTTCAGGGCTTTTCAATCAACAATACCCTTTTTTGACCTTTTTTCACTCTGTCACTCTGCCTTCTTTCACTTTCTATTTCTGGCAGTGCAAGTTCTGTGCTGGTTGAACTCGGTATGTGTGTATCTGTGTTTTGTCTGTTGACACACCGAGGTCATTGAGGCTGTCTGGGGAGCAGGTGGTAGAAATAAAAAAAGAAGGCAAGACAGAGAGAGAGAAATGTTATAAGATAAGCAATGTATTGTTTTTAGGCGTGTATCTGTATTTTATGAAGGCAGGAGTGCATGTCCACATCTGGAATCATTTTGCAATGAAATTGTACACGACTCAGCAGGAGAGACTTCACCTTAACACTCAAAACCAAACTACGCTTCCCTCAGAAGTTAGTCCTGGTTTTGCACACTCACGTTGGAAAACATCAACGGGGATGTCATTAGTTTTGCAGTATTGGAAAATTAACATTTGGACCTGAATATGCTAGATAGGAAGTTTGTGAATCACCAAAGCAAGTATAGTTCATCCTGAGGGGGGCGTCAACCTCTGTAACAATTTCCAATTTCCATCAGCTGTTCAAACATTTCACTCAAAACTTTAATGTCTCATGATGGTGCGAGAGGAAAAGTATGGGGATCACCCGGGTCTTTAGGATTCAGCCTCTGGGAACCACGACGACCTGAACCAGATGTAATGGTAATCCATGAAAGAGTTGTTGAGATATTTCAGTCTGGAACAACTGGACGATGGAATTACATTGCCATCTTTATGTGATAATGGGAAGATGAGGGTAAGAGGGGACTAAAAGAGAAGGGCTGAGATGGAGATGGAGAGAGAAGGGCACAGATGGAAGAGCTGCAACAGCCAGCACCAACTATGAATAATGAAAGCACTGCAGCGAGTATGTGTGTGTGTGTGTGTGTGTGTGTGTGTGTGTGTGTTGTCTGCATGTGTTAATTGGCTAAATTAATGAATACATATGTGTATGAATCCCCCAAGTGTTTAACAGGAACATGTTTTCACAGGTATCATGTTTTTGTACTGTATTGTTTGTGTATGTGTGTGGTTTTTATGGTATTAGTGAGCGTGGGCACAAAGGAGGGGGGGGGCTGGCTGTTTGTTCATACAAACCACAGACTGCGTAATGTGTGTGATGTGCGGCATGAAAAACATGAGTGTACATATCCACTGTGTGCATGCTCCTGACCGTTGGAGGTATTATGATTTGTGTGTGTGTGTGTGTGTGCGTGTGAGTGTGTATTGAGTCGTAACCCTCCACATCTCAGTGGAGTCCATGCATTAATCATACTCTTTCAGTCCCTATTCTCTTACCTCTGTCTTTCCTCTTCCAACTCACTGTTAGTTGGCAGCACGTTAAGCCCCGCCCCCTGTAGTTACTGTTGCTACACCTGTCAATCTTTCCTTTTCTGCTAACATGTTACTACAGACAGATGACTGGAAATTATTTTAAAGAAAAGAAAACTTTTCTTTCTTCCCCCTCATCCTCCACTCAATGGATATACATGTACTTTATTTCTTCCCTCTCTTGTTTCACATCTGACGAAACAACTTTCATATCTTTTCGACCGTTGCTCAGAGTTGGCCGCTCAACCTGATGTGATGCTGGAAATAGCAAATCCAGCCAGTTTTATCCTCTGTTGCTGTGACAGCTCACCGTTGAAAACAATGTGCTTCCACTTCTCCACACGTCACCGCCATCGCTCTCTCACATTCCCCTCCTCCTTCCTGTTTTTCTTTGTTGAGCCGAAGCCTATTTGTGGTGTCGGAGCCAACATGGCTGACAGTGAAGCATATGATGACACAACCGGGTGGAAATGAACACTCGCTCTTCCTCTTTATCTGTCAGATACAGATGGATTGTTGATGAAGATTATATACTCTGCGTGAAACAGACCGGAAGGAGGCCAAACAGATGTGATTTCCTTATGGAAGGACCAAAAGGTCTCTTTTATTCATACTGAAGACATTATCAGCCAATACCAGCACCAATTCGACAGCAGTGAAATCCTTTCTTAACTGTCAGCCTTCTTTATTACGTCTAGTGTATCCTTAAAGTATCCAGCTGACAGACATCCATCTTTCCACTTTTTCCAAATACTCTTTTCCTAAAACGATAGATTGACAAATATACGGTATGTTAAATATCTTTGACTTTTCTTGTCTAATAAAGTGTTTTTTAAAACCTTCCAATCAAAGTTCACATTAAAGAATTCTCTGCCTGTAAATACACTGACAGATGTAATAACAATGCCATTTCATCTTTTTTTCTCAGTCTACTGAGACACTGCTCGCACTGCTATATATATATATATTTTTTTTTTTTTTTATTTTTTTTTTTTTTTATACCCCCCACAGCTTTATTTCCAATTTACTTGTTACAGTCATGTTGTGGTACGCACCGCCTTAAAACTCTTTTCGCTGCATTAGGGCTTTCCCCTGGGTGCTCCTAAAATCTAAAAAATGTCTCAAGTGTGGCGGTGCATTGCATCACCATCAACTGGAGAAAAACATAATGAGGGGAAGAAAGCAGCCACATAGTGTCCCACTGAGCAATGTCAACTTGGGCTTCAAACTTCCTCTTTTCAGAGGCTGTTCATTTTCTTGTGATGCATCTTGTTTGTTACTTAAGGTTAGCTAATAGGTTTTGATAGTCAGGAGATCCTGTAGCAGCAGCAGCAATGACCTGTCTGTCTAATTACTTTCTGACGGGGGAGACTTTCCCAGTTTTAATGGACTGGTCTGAATACATTAGCTATGAAAACTCTTATTATAAGGGAGAGCTTCAAACTATAAAGGTTAATGATCTGGGATACACTCGCCGAGTCTCATCCTTCTCTTCGCTTTTTAACAGGAAGATCATCGAGGTGAAGATAATTGATGATGAGGAGTATGAGAAGAACAAGACCTTCACCATCGAGCTGGGAGAGCCTGTTCTGTTGGAGATAGGGCAGAAACACGGTGGGTGTCTTTGTGTTGATGTGTGTGTGTGTGTGTGTGTGTGTGTGTGTGTGTGTGTGTGTGGGTGTGTGTGTGTGTGTGTGTGTGTGGCTGTTCACAGACAATATCTAGAAGCCAGGAGGGGGAACACAGTGACAGACAGAATGGAGTCTTTATTTAAGTCTCGGGGCCTCCTGCACACACGTCTCTTATAAACAGTGTCAGACTTGCATTGATTGTCTGAAACCACCGATCTGAAGTCAGATTAACTTGGGAAAGATTTCACATTGAACCACGGACGTGGCTTGGAAAGGATTTTAAGAACACTGGGCTTAAGCTGTGAGGTGTTTTTGAAATGACAGCTTCCTTTTCCTGAGCCCGTCACATGTCAGCCCTTCAACTTTTTAAGAAAGTAGAAAGCTTCAGTTGAAATTTTAAAAGGCTCATTACAGCAGGCAGACAGCTAATCTTTGGCAGGTGACTGAAGGCTAAAGAGAACCAGCGCCGAGAGTCAATAAGTCAATTTCTGCAGCTTGTTCTGCTTTGACATTTCTGTTGAATTTAAACATTTACAAGATGACAGAAAAGACAAAGAATACTGTGCCTGAACGCTCCCTTTGTAGACAGTGCTAACTATCTAACAGCTTTCTAGCTGTAGAAAAGGTGTCAAACCATAGTGGTGTAAAGGTCTACACTCTCAATGTCAGGCATACAGAGCCAACAGCCTGTGGCATGTTTCATTACAGAGGAAATATAATTGTGTTAATACGACCGTCCCAAAGCTCGTTGACTGACATTCACACACAGAAACACACCGAGCCACACACATCCTGCACACTGCTTTTCAATTACAGCAGGTCTACACTGATAACAGCTGACTCAATTAATATCTGTCACTGTGTGTGAAGAGGGAGGGAGGAGACATATGGATGAAGAGTGGAGCATATGGTAATCAAAAGATAGAAAGTGAAGAATGACTACTTTTAATTGGATTTGTTTAGGTTGGTACTGCATAACCTCTGCACAGTTACACCAACCCTACTGGTAACACTGACCCGTTCATCTCTGTGGTCACTCTAGGTGACTCCAATGAGAACAAGCCATTGGTGGGAGCAGAGGAGGAGGAAGTGGCCAAGATGGGCTGTCCCAGTTTGGGCGAAAACACCCAAGTAGAAGTGATCATAGAAGAGTCCTACGAGTTTAAGGTAAGCGTGTTTGTTCGTGCGCGTGCTGTATTAACGTTTCCATTAAAAGATGTGTACATATGTGCGTGTAAGTGTTCCCTTTCATTTTGTATTTTAGAAGCTCTGCAGAGTGCAGCGCCGGCTAGTCACGTTTAAATAACAATAACCACCAGTTTGCCATCAAGTCAACTGCATTGAATATTAACCTAAAAAGTGAACTGACTTCAATTACAAATTGGATCTAAACCGGTTTGAAGGGAAGTGCCCCGGTCCAAAGGATGAACGAGTCATTCTGTTAGCACGTAATGGACTCTCTGATGAGCTGCTCGTCATTTTGATGGCAGACATGCAAAAGAAAGCAAATCATTTATTTAAAGTGAGCCATCATCTTGTTTCAGTGCAGAACTGGCTGTAGAAGAAGGGAAGTTGTTGGTCGACCATTCATCCAGCAAATTAGAAAATATATTGGCTTTGTCGTGTAATAAATATTGTATATTAGACGAAGTGCATTTTCAAATTTGATCAGTTTTATAATTTAGCCATGGATCACTACAGACAACTTGACATTTCTTGTATGCAGCATAACCTAAAGGCGTCTGTCTCACATTCAGCTTTTATTACATTGCTCATCGTCATGCCATGTGTGTTGCTTCATTTTCAATCTCTTCATTTCCATATGATTTTGTCTCTAATCTGTGATTCATACCCAATCATATTTTTGTTGCACATTTCATTTTCTTTTTTGTCCATTTGTGTCATTTTGTACATGTGTGTGTGTGTGTGTGTGTGTGTGTGTGTGTGTGTGTGTGTGTGCGCGCGCGCCTGTGCAGAGAGCAGTACATACGCTTCTTTGGTGGTCTGAAAAGGTTATCTATCTTTGTCCCTTTTTTAGTTTGCTTGTGCATGCAATGCTAGTTCTTCCATCTGCCACTGTGCAATAGTGCATGTTTTTAATGGTGTCTGGGTCCAGTATCACATTCCATTATATAAATCCTTAATTGTGAACACTGGAATTGATTTAAAATCTCTTGTTGAGACCACTAATATACAGTATATCTTGCGTTTTTCTAATGTAGTGTCTCACTTATTAGATAATAATAAACTATGCAGGGTTTTCTCCTCACAAAGTCTTGTCAGCTGAGTTTTGCTAATTATGCTAAATGAAAGCTTTTCCTGTTCTCTGTGACTGCGAGTGAATTAACAACTTGAGGGTTATGTCTTTCCTGTTCTGCCTGGTCTGTATGCACTTGGCTATTTGCTTTGTGAATGTGTGTGTGTGTGTGTGTGTGTGTGTGTGTCTGTCTGTAGAGTACAGTAGATAAGTTGATCAAGAAGACAAACCTGGCCTTGGTGGTGGGAAGCAGCAGCTGGAGGGAGCAGTTTGTCAGTGCTGTAACTGTCAGTGCAGGTAACACACACACACACACACACACACACACACACACACACACATACAAACCAGTCTTTTAATTTTGAAAAGCTGTTGGATGATAAAAAAGTACATTTCTTTTAGGTTTGCAACAGCATTTTATTTTGAACCATTTGCTGCATTCCTATCGATCTATTGATGGTGTAATTGTTGTGCAGGTTTCATTGCTGATCCTAAATATCCAATACAGGCTTTTTCCCAATTTTTTCTTTGTTAACACGAGACCGAGCATAGTATTCTTCAGTCGTGCTTTAAGGAAACACAGTGGGTCTTGGCGAGGGATAAAAGATCCACACTAGCATATCACAGCACAATGACTGGAAGCAGGTGGAAACAGCTGGCCTGGCCTGGCACAAAGTTTTAAAGATATTTGTATGAACAATTTGCGGATAGGTTATTACTAGCTGTTCTGGTGAACAGCGGCGACCAGTGACAGTCTCCCCTATTCCTCCTTGGAACGGTGTGGGGTTTTCCAAAGCTATCCGACAAACAGTCCTGAAGAAGTATACTATCATAGTATAACTTTTCCTTTAATGTGAGAGCTTTTTATCCTACTGCATCAGGATAAATTCTTGCTAAAGCTCCATCTGTCTCCTGCCTTTGACGTTAAACCTTGTATAGTTTATGTCCATCACTCCTCTCTTTCAATTGTCTCTCTGCTCTTCCTCTCTATCTGTCTCTCTCGTCAACGTTTGAATCGCCATCTGCAACCAAAGGAGACGACGACGACGAGGAGAGCGGCGAAGAGCGGCTGCCGTCCTGCTTCGACTACATCATGCACTTCCTCACCGTCTTCTGGAAGGTTCTGTTCGCCTTCGTCCCGCCCACGGAGTACTGGAATGGCTGGGCCTGCTTCATCGTCTCCATATCGCTCATCGGCATCCTGACGGCAGTCACCGGCGATCTGGCGTCACACTTCGGCTGCACGATAGGACTGAAGGACTCGGTGACAGCGGTGGTGTTTGTGGCGCTGGGAACATCAGTGCCAGGTGAGCGAGGGTGTTTTAATAAGTGTGTCGAGTGATGGAGGCAAATCAGTTCACCTTTTGTGCATGCTACACATTTCCTTACTGACATTACATAACAGTCAAGCATATGAAATGTGATGCATATTTTTCCCAAATTTCCAATGTGACAGACAAACAAACAAACCCATAATAGAGGAAGACTTATCCTCTCTCCTCCATCTGATTTTAATAGCAGTCGGCATCAGTAAGCCGGCTGGAAATAAAAATTGACTTGTAAAAACGCCGGCTCCATCACCGAGCCTTCAGCCTGAGCTGGTCTCCGCCTGGAGGGGGACGCTTGGTCTCAAGGCTTTAATTCAATTCCCTGCCTCATTCCTCTCATCAGACGTTTTATTTTTTCTCCATCAAATGATTTATAGAAAAAGCTCCTTTTGCTACTCCTCTATGCTCCTGCAACGCTTGAGGCGAGGTCTGAATCAATTCCTTCAGCAGCCATAGCCGTGTGTCAGATTTTTGAGGCTGTAAAAACAGATTTGATTTCCATTATCAGTGTGTTTGTCCTATCACAAGTCACATGTTCATCTGTTGGCTTTTCTTGCTTTCCCTGTTCTGAATCTCTTTCACTCTTCTTTGTTGTGTCTGTTCCCTCCTCCCTCTCTCACATTCTCATATCCCATCTCACTTATCTGTTACGCTTGCTCCTGTGCCCCATCCCGGTCAATTTATTATTCTGACTTGGTGTTACCGGACTCATCCCTCCCTCGCTCCCCTCCTCTTATTGGATGTTGTGTTTCCACTGTTGTATCATCCATCATTCTGACCTGTGTGCTGCGGTAACCAGGTGTGTTTGGCTGAAAATGTGTTTGCTCTGTCGAGGTGATGCAAGTTTTAGTGTGGCAGGTCCCTTTGGTCATTATAACTTCCAGTGGGAGTGTGTGCTTCCTTGTGAGTGTGTGTGTGTAGAGTATATGTGTGTCATTGTGATCTCCTTAAAGCTTGTCAGACATTCCTCTCCTCTCTCTTGTTTCCCACTCCCTGACTTGCACCCTTCCCTCCTTTGAGTCATAAATGCTTTTCTGCATTATTACAAAGGAGACCCTCAAAGGATTATCCAGCCAATTTACACCAGATTTGCAGATTCAGGCAATTAGAGGACAAATGCCGATCGGAGGATTGAATGCCGTGAACTGCTACATGTTGAAGAGGTTTGCGTTAGTGGTGAACGAATCCTGTAGTGATTACAGATTGTCTTCATACTGGCACAGTACTACTTTGTACTAGGGCATGATCCAATTCACATTACAGTTACTAACAGAGGTCTGGAATCAGGTAACACTGTTTCTGAAAATACCACGTATT
Source organism: Anarrhichthys ocellatus (assembly GCF_004355925.1). NCBI lineage: Eukaryota > Metazoa > Chordata > Actinopteri > Perciformes > Anarhichadidae > Anarrhichthys > Anarrhichthys ocellatus. Next base: position 9,127,454 of record NW_022280041.1, on the reverse strand, counting down.
GTTTTGTAAATAGGGTCTTTAGGAAGGTAAGTCACGACGGCTGGCAAATATATAACATTATAAACTTGGTGAATATGCAAAATATGATGCAACGGTTTTCTAAATGGGGGTATAATCTTCTTCTGTGGTGCCAGCAGTAGTAAGTGGTGTGTATTTGTGTGTGGAGCTATAATGTGCAGTTCCATGACTCAGATTCAAATCCACAATCTCACGTGCCTGTGTGTCAACACACACAAACTTGTTTTTTTACGGTCTACTAACAGCGGTATTACGATTCATCCCCCCCAAGAAAGTTTGACTTTTTTTTTTTTATGTTGGGATATGAATTTCAACTAATCTCTCTCACAGTCAAATGAGAATTGAGACTCGTCTATTTATAGAAATAAGCCGTTACAGGCGTACAATAACTGGCAGCTGTTTCCCTGGTGTTCCCTGCCGACCCAGTTGTAGAGTCTCTGTGCTTTTTACCCAATATCTGTTCAGCACCACAGAGCTCCACTAATATGCAACTAAAGCAATTAAAAGCATTAATTAGGCCTACATCTGTTCTGTCTCAGGCTGACGCAAATATACAACTGCGGATTACAGAACGGAACAAATAAAAAAGTAATCCAAGTCAAATGTATATGTTTTATTTCCAGAATACAGATGAAAAATAACATGACTGAAAATGATCTCCAACATGGGTTTTAAGTGTGGCAGTTTGACTGATTGTTGAATACATATTCAGTACAACTTCATACTGACAAGCAGCTTTTCTAGATAACCTGTATGTATTATTTACCCCTGCCTGTTTCTCTGTCTCTTTATCTATTAAACGTGTAATTATTTCTGTAAATACTGACATCCATTTACACTAACTGGTTCATAGTGGGCGTCTATGATACCTGATACCTTGATCTTTGTACACCCGTTTGCTTGTCTTTTGTGTTTGTCTTTGCATTCAGTACATGTATGCCACATCCTGGTTGTGAGATTAAGCTACTCTATGTGCATTGTTTCACACTCGATGTTACCTTGAGGTCGCTTCCACAGTGGCTTGTCAGAAAGACACTAACAAAGAATCATTAAAAGTCATTTTCATGAGACGTATTTCCATATTGTATGTCTTCATGTGGCATAGGTTCCTAAAACAGTTGCTAGAAAGTTTCAAAACACAAGATCAATAAAAAACGTAAGATTAAGAATCTTACAAATGACGCCATAAACAATGATGAAACCCTAAATTGTAAAAGTTTTGTCTTTCTCTTTCAGACACATTCGCCAGCAAGGTTGCCGCCATCCAGGATCAGTACGCCGACGCCTCCATTGGCAATGTCACTGGCTCCAACGCCGTTAACGTCTTCCTTGGCATAGGCGTGGCGTGGACCATCGCCGCAGTCGTCTGGCGCTCCAAGGGCAAGGTGTTCAAGGTGGACCCGGGAAACCTGGCCTTCTCCGTCACCCTCTACACCATCATGGCACTGTTGTGTGTGATGATACTGCTGTATCGGCGGCGGGCATCGGTGGCTGGCGGCGAGCTGGGCGGACCGCGGACATGCAAGAGGATAACGTCGCTGCTTTTCGTCTCCATGTGGCTGATTTACATTTTGCTGGCTTCACTGGACGCCTACTGCCATTTACCATTTTAAATGGAGAGGAGAGGAAAGGGGAGGGAGAGAGACCCACTGCCAATATGAAGAGAGAGAGGGAGAGAGAGAGAGAGATGGAGTCTTTAAACCGGAACCGGACGAGAGATGAATGGTGGAGGTGGATCGATATTGTCAAAAACTATTTTGAGTGTTTCAGATTCGATTTTTTCTTCCCATTTATTTATTTCCTGAAAAGCCGAATTTCCTCACGAAACACAAAAAAATCTCAAACTATATCCAAACATGTTTTGGATTTGCAGCTCTTGAAAGGAGACCCATCATCTATCCAGTGATGACAAATTGAGATTATTTAATGAAAAAATTGCATTGCAGGTGTTAAATCATTCATGATCATCGGTGGACAACGCTGTTTAATAGTATATACAAGGCTGATATTGTTCCAGTATACTGCCAAACCAGCAGGAGAGTAGAAGAGATGGACAACAAGGAGAGCTGTCAGCCGGCCCCTGAGGGAAACAACGAAGATGAAGAAGAATGATAAAGGTGGAAGATAAAAGGGAAAAGGTGAGAGAGGAGACTGGAGGCAACAAAACTGGAGAAAGGTCTGAATAAAGTCCATGAAGAGACCAGGGAAATAATAGAATAAGAAGAACAGATGGCAAAAGCATTCTACACCCCCTCCTCACTCTCTCTCTCTCTTTTTCTGTCTTTACAATCTCGTCGTCACGGGATTGGTGGATCCTCCCATTATACCCACTGAACTGTATCGTATGCCACCAATGACTTATTACTTTTAAGCCCTCTTCCCCCAACTACACACACTAACACACGCACACTAACACACACACACTAACACTTACACACACACACACACACTTTGGGGCCCTCAGGTGAACCTGCTGTGGAGGACCACTCACTAATTTGCAGGCGAAGAGGCAAGATAAAAACTGACAATTGGTCTTTTTCCCTTCTCTTGTTGAATACACTGTGCAAAATAGTCCCTCCACCCAACAACACACACACACACACACACACACACACTCGCATACTGTACTCTCTCTTTCCTACGAACACTCTGCAGACTGTAAACACTCCTCCGTCCCTCCCTCTTGCCTTACTCTTATCTCCCCTGTAGGAATTGTCTTAAAGTTGAAGTTGTGGTAATGAAACGCTGTAGTCACCACCAACCAACCCTCTTTTTAATTGAGCCAACCCCAAATCCCTCTCCTTTTATGCCAATCAACAGCTTCATTTATCCCACAAAGAACCCCCCCCCCCCCCCCCCCCCCCCCCCCCCTTTTTTTTTAAACTTCAATGGCGTCACGTGTTGATGTTGTTACCGTGCAATTGTAAAACTTAAAAAGACATAACTATACTGTAGTATGGAGAGCTGGAGCTAAAGAACGTTAAAGAAGGTGGTTTGGAAGATGGACTGTAACATGGAGGATCAAGATGTTGGAAAGCAAAATAACTGTGATGAGCGGAGAGTACAAAGTCTGGAGATCAACGAACAAGACAAAATTGGGACCAATCAGAATGAAGGATCTCACTGGTTGTGACCTTGACAACGACAAAGAAGATGATGGCGACCGCAGTGTTGATGACAAATGAAAACTATGACCATATCCAGTGTTTCTAATTGTTCATGATAATATAAGAAACTTTTATTGATGTGTGTGAGAAAACACTGATATTTCATTTTAATTTAATATTTATGTGAAGTCCCCCTCTTTGTAAGGAAAACCCCCAGAGGATGAAAAGGAAAATCCATGTTCCCTTTTCCCTCTGGAAAACAGTTCAAGAAGACGTTTAAAGAAAACCTATCACAGGGGAAAAGGCTGTAAGATGGTGAACATGAAACCAGAGATTCACAGACGGAGACAAGAATCGAATGCTCTGAGGGAAATGTACGGCAGCGCTGAAATATCGCACGACTGCTCTGCAGCAGCTGTAATGTCGGGACGTTTCTTTGTACTCAAAACAAAAATCAGAAGTCGCTCCGTTATCCAAAGATCTATCAGAAGAACACTGTCACAGATCACCGTTCATTTTCAGTGTGCGGTTTTACCTCGCAGGCATTGTACGAGTCCCACAAGCTGCTAGCTGCAGTAAAAAAAAAAAAAGAATAACTGGCAAATCTAAATTCATCAAGGTGTTCACACTACAGATACATCTGCTGAAGCAGTGGTATATTTGAGCCTGTGTCAAAATATGTGCTCTTTTTTTTGTTTTTGTGAAAAGGTTTGTTGATTGGATGTGTGAATGTGAGATCAAAAATGATGCCACATATCTTATGAAATCAAACCATTGTGTTATTGTTTGTGTTGAATCCACGTTCACATTATGGCTATGTGGACCTTGCCCAGGGGCTGGACTGAAGCTGGCCAGAAGGGATGGCATATGGTTTGTTAGTGCAGATAACTATTAAATGTAATCCCTTTGCATAGAACAGCAGAGAAGAAGAAAAATTCTCTGCAACCATTTTCTCCTCAACTGCCCACAAAGCTTGATGTAAACTTCAAGGAAGATCCTGAGATAAAACAATAATTTAGCAATTTGTTCTGCCCCTATTCACTGAGAGAAAAATGGGACTGAAAACAACAATTTACCTGCCCACCATCCGCCTTGTTAAATATGGACAAATTACCCACTGCTCTCAACTCAATGTAAATGCAGGCTTTACAAAACCAGCTCAGTCGTGACCGGGCTAAACACAACACAAGCTCGTCCGCAGCCCTGTTAAAGTCGCTGCTGGCACAAATGGAAGATAAGTGGGGAATTGGAGCAGAGGGGCAATGATCTGCTGGGGTGAAAATGCCTGTATAAGCGTCAACCCTCCAGTCAAATGGGACATTTTAAATGCAACGCCAGTTCCTCGCACTCTCGGTCAGCTATAAAGTAAAAGAGAAAGTTAAATATTCTAATCTTTAACTGTAGAAAATCTGCGAAAGCAGTCGTGAAAATTACTATGGTTCCTCGAATAACATGTTTTCCGGCTTGGAGCTCCTGTATCAGCTACCTGCTATAATGCTCTTTCTCTACTTCAAAGGAATATTACTTAGCTTTTTAACACTGTTGTCTAGAAATTAGACACAAGTTTCCAGATCACAGAGGAGCTGCCCTGGATCTTGTAGAGACACTTCAGCATGTTAAGTGTCTGCAGCTAAACAACATTGTCGTCCGTATAGCGAGAGTCAATTGTTGAATGTTATCTTTCCTCACACATCTAAAGTTCCCTGAAAAAAAATACACAATATATGACCACAGTGTCGTCAATCGCAGCTAGTGTACGGCCCTGGATGCTTGTTGACATGGTGTTTGAATACATCAACCAGCTGAAACTGTCTGACTAACCATCCCGATCCTTTCATTGTCTCAGCTGCTATAGTCGTCTCTGCAGGGCGCAGTAGGAGTAAAACCTCCGCGACAAAGGTCATCCACCGGTTGCCAGTTTTGACATGACTGGCTTGTTGGCGTGGCTCCTGGCCTCTGGTGAGCCAGGACGTCTGCCGTGCCAAAATATATGTTTCTCAATGACTTTAAGCTTCTGTAACAGTTTCCAGTTGAGGAATGAGTGGGCAGGTTAATGGAGCTGCTGACGCCGCGGGAACACAAGAATACTGGGACTGATTTAGAAATGCAGGCTTTTTAAAGGCTGATAAGCCTTGCTGGAGGACGAATGAGTGTGTGTGTGTCTGAGTGTATGTGTGCGCACATGCTTTTTAAGTGAGTGAAGAAATGCAACCATATTTTTAGTCTCTTGCCTGTTGCTTAGCGACCATCTATCTGCAAGCCGTTGTCTTCTTGACTGTCGCTGGTGTGTGTGAGACATTGTG
>NW_022280041.1:9121613-9122016 GCF_004355925.1 Anarrhichthys ocellatus | reverse complement strand
TGTGTGTGTGTGTGTGTGTGTGTGTGTGTGTGTGTGTGTGTGTGTGTCATTCTCTTTTGATGTTTCTCATTCTATCTGCTTGCCCTTCTTCTAGTGAATGTGACAATTCTCACTCTGTGGGAAAATGTCAACATATATTATGCACATGTTCATCCCTTTTCTTCTGTGTGTTCCTTGTGCCTCCCCTTGTTTGCATGTTTATCCACTGTGCTTAAATCTACATGGGTAATTGTGCCTTTGTGTGAGTGTGTTTGTTTGTTTCGTTGGTGTTGTAATCTCCTTATAAGGGCTCGCCCTGTGTGTCCCTGGCTGAGTCCCATATGCTAGATTAATGAGTTAGAATGCCAGCCTGACCCACAGTAACAAATGCCTGGAAATTGGATTCCCTCCGATGTATGTGTGT
>NW_022280041.1:9082237-9096613 GCF_004355925.1 Anarrhichthys ocellatus | reverse complement strand
CAAAGGGTCTGAATACTTATGACCATGTGATATTTCAGTTTTTCTTTTTTAATAAATTTGCAAAAATTTCTACATTTCTGTTTTTCTGTCAAGATGGGGTGCCGAGTGTACATTAATGAGAAATAAAATGAACTTTTTTGATTTTAGCAAATGGCTGCAATGAAGCAAAGAGTTAAAAATTTAAAGGGGTCTGAATACTTTCCGTACCCACTGTATATACTGTATATATTTAAGGTTGAGAGAAGGAATGACAGCAACAAGATATGCGAATTAGGGAGGAACGGAAAGGAAGATAATGTGTGAAAAGAGTCCGAGCAAAGTTGATGACAATGTCTTTTTTTCTGCCACTGTCATCAACTTTACACCACTCTTGTACTCTCTGTACTATAAAGTAGCGAAACGACCATCCTAAGGACTGTTGGGTGATAAGAATGCGTGTGCGTGTGTGCTAGTGCGGGTACTTACCCCGCGGATTAAGGCGACAGAATCTTGAATATGTTTTCTGTTGATCTCATTCAGTTCCCTACAGAGAGAGCGAGAGAGATAGGGAGACCGATAGGAAGAAGAGCGGGCGAAATAAAAGTTAAGAAAAAGGATTAAAGACATGAGAAGTGTGAATCCAAATAAGGTCCAGCTGCCAAAATATCCAAGAAACATCTGGAATTTCAGACGAGTCCATTACGTTTCAGCCTTGTCTTTGTCGCGAATCTTGGCTTCGCAGATGCTGTATTGTCGCTTCCTGTCCAGGATCTTCTGGAGCTCTTTCTTCTCCCTGCAAACACAATTACATCACAACATTACATCTGAACATAGACAAATATTGTACAGAACTTTCACATTATTGTGAAAGTTATTAAAAAAAAGCTAGACGCTTGTGGCAAGTCCAACATCCTGGAATCAAAATCACATGGAATCAATATAACACGATGGTATTATGGCAAAAACGAAGAATTAATAATACCATAATAATAAATAAAAGAAGAAAGTCCCTCTAGCAGGGTTTTCTGGGTTCTGTCCCACCTTTTCTTATTCAAGGTGAAGCGGCTGCACTTACTTTTCGCACGTGTCCTTGAGCTTCTTCAGCTGAGCTGCTTGGCATTCGAGGGTCGTCTCCTTTAACTTCTGCAAGGCCTAAAAAAGACACAGCAGCAGACGACGACCTGTCAGCGAATAACTGCGCAGATGTACAGAAGTGCCACGTTTCTACGAGGTCGGCTGATGATGAACTCTGCGTGCGAGTGTAGTTAGGAATTCATGGGAGGGATACAGTGTTATTCCAAGTGTGTCACCTTGAGTATGCATAAGTGGGCAAAGTTTGGAGGAGTGAATTTACACTTTTCATACATAGACGTGTGCACGTGTTGCTTAGTTTGTTTAAATTAAGTTACATTTTAGTTTATTAAATGTATGTACATCAGGGACCATATGCAAAAATACATTCATCTTAAGAAAGAGAAGAGATTTCATTCTTCAAGTAAAAGCAGATTGTGCACAATCGTACCTCCCGCAGGTGTGTTTGTTGCGTCTCTCTCTCCGGCAAGTGAAGCTGTTGTCGGAGCTTCAGCAGTTCTTGCATCTGCCATTCCCTCAGCTGGACCGTTTGCTTCTCAAGCTCCTGATCCAACGCCGTCAGCTCACGCTGCATCGGGTCAGGGGGCTCGCTGAGCATACACAATGAGGTCGGGTTAAGTCACCCAGTTTAGTTGCATCTGTCTTTACATCATCAATCAATCATAAACTTTATCGTACGCTTCCCTCCTTCCCTCCCTCATGTACTGGTACACCCCATAATTCAATAACATCCATCCCTACTTTTTCTTGATGCTACGTTTGAGGACCTTCTCCATCTGACTGCGTCTCCTCTGGGTGTCAGATTTAAGCTGGCAACTCCGACTCTTCTGCGCCTTACTCAGATTCCACACCTATAAAACACACGCGAGCAAAATGCAGATAAGCGGTTTTACATTGCATTAGCAAAAATACGTGCTTTTTGCCAACATAGTGGACTTTTCAACTCCAGTTTCTATGCAGAGCTGTGGAGTGAAAAATGAAATATATACTGTACTGTGAGTATATACTGTGTACTGTGAGTGTACCTTCTTCAGGTGTTTCTTACGCATCTCTTTGATTTCTTTGCTCTGTTTCTTTAGCAGCTTCAGATAGCTCTTCTGCTCCTTCAACTCCTCTAAGGACTGGGCCTGGACGTCTGAGAAACAAACAGAATTATAAATCATTCAGTGTAAATCTGGCCAGCCACTATCCAGCTCCTAGCTTGTCCAACTTAAGCTCAATGTGACAGACACATTATTTCACTAGTTTCTGTGTGAGGATGAATGTGCCGGAGTGACCTTACCTGCCAGAACAGTGGCAATGAGGTCTTCCTTTGGACTTTGAGCTACACACGCACACAAACACACATGCGCGATCACAAACACGAAAGAAACACAGAAGGAGAAGCACACAGACAGTATGTGTGAAATGGATGGGAAAATCATTTAGACAAACAAAACAAGTGTGCATGGCTTTAGTTTAAGTCTGTAATTCAATTAATCTTACGTTGAAACGAACAATATTTCTCATAAATGGAAGAAATTGCTAGGAAAATTTCACTTTGGATTTTCTAAAAATGCTAAAAACATCTTGTAAATAGACTGCTATGCATATTTGTGCAGTGAAGACACGAGGACATATTGGCTAACGTTAGAATATACACTAATGCACCTACTTGCAGCAGGCTAATGCAGATACACATAGGAGGGAGGCAGACTGAGTGTATCAACTTTTAGACTGCTAAACTTTCTCCACAACAAAAACTGGCAACCTCTCGTCCTAATGCAGGTGCAGGGGACCTTTCCTCTGTGCTGTCAGAGTGAACGGACTGCTATAATGGATTACATCTAGAGTCTTGTGCAATAATAACAGAAAACAAATCATGGCGGTAAATTAAAGTCATCAATCATTGAAAGTGATATCAATGTATGCGACATTAGCATAACTCCCTTTCATATACGTGCAGATAAATGACAGGTGTGTGTGTGTGTGTTTGCATGTGTTACACGTAGACATCGAGACAACATGTTTGTGTGATTTAGAGAGGTCTCTACCCGGTGCAGGTAATTTGATGATGTCAGGGGCTTCTTCCAATGAGCAACGGGGTAGAGAGTGGAAGGTTGAGGAGAGTCCTGGAATGATTTCACTCTCCCTCTTGGTCTCTCCGTCTTTGGGCTGGTTGGGGACATGCTGGAGAAAAGCAACAGGAAGACGATTTGAGAGTCTACAATCTGTAGGCCTGTCACACATTTAGGGACTCACTGCTGACTAACTGGGGTACAGATGTTTAAAAATTGGGGGTGTGCAGGGAGTGTTTGGGTCCTCATGTTCTGACCTCCCTGCTGAGCAACAAGTTTTCTTTTTTTGTTACTGTTCAACACACGGATGTGTCTTACCTCACTGTTGTCCTCTATGAGAGCAGCCAGCTGCGTCTCTCTCTTATGCAACTGACTGATGTGCTTAATGGGGTTGGTCAGAGCCTCTGCGTACTCTGAGAACACAGACACACAAAAACAAGACAAAGAGTGCCTTAAGGTCATAGATGACCATGAGATCACATATTCTGGACCAGCGGCAAAGTTGTTTGAGGTCTTTTGTGTAAGTCCAAGTCGAGTCACGAGTCTTGGAGCAAATTCCAAGTCAAGGTGCTTGACTAACCTTAAGATCGCTAATTTAATTTGACTTCTAGTGTGTTCTCACCCTGGTGTTCATTAGGGATGTAGTCCTGAGCTTCAGTGTAAACCAGCAGAGAGGGCAGCAGGAGGGGCTGGTTCAGCTCATTCTTTAGGTTGATGTAGTTGTAGCCTAGAAGGAAGGAAGAAGAACACAAATGACTACAGTCCATTGGTGTTGGACAGGTACAGCAGCCTTAATGAATGACGTTTACACTGCATGGAGATAGAACATCTGTTTGATTACAACCACACTTAACTCTAAACGCAGTGCCAGAGTGTGTACTGTGTACTGACCAGGTCTGATGGCCGACACCGGGAGGATCCGGTGTCCAATAAACTTGCCGTTTTCTTCAAACACCGCTATCCTCAGAGAGGCCAGTGTGGGGAGGACCACCTGGAGAGAGACAGGGGTGTTGATCCCATGGGAGAAGTTTAGAGAGCATTTAAGAGTTAACAAAACGACAGACGATGAAGGGTGAGAGAACATATTTGAAAGACATGTAAAATCCTGGAATGTGCACCTTATTAAACACGAACATGTCATCGTCCCACACGGGGTCCAGCGAGTTCCCATTGGATGTTTTGGTTCTGTACTTCCTCTTTGTATCAGCAGGAAGTCCAAATATGTCCACTTCCACGTACACGCCCACCTTTTTATCGATCAGAAACTGGCCTGAGATCACCTGGTGGATGTTAAATAATACATGTTTATAATAACAACTCTTACAAAGAACTTTAATATCCAAAGGATGACACTTTTTCCCCCCCCATACCTTAATTTTGACAGTATTGGCGACTATACCATCCACAATGTTTTCTGTGAAAGGGTCAAAGTGCTTGTCCGTCCTCCTCATGAACTCAGGTTTCAGCAGGTAGCCGCTGTGGCCGTTGTACTCAAACACACCCATGTTCAGCTGCATAGGGAGGTCTGGTAGAGGGGAATGGAGAGATGACGAAGGGAGAGGGGGAAAGAGGGACGAGAGAGAGCAAGAAAAGTTGGGAAGAGAGGTATTTACAGGGATGAAGGTTGAGATGCTTTAACTTGACGTCCCGGACATTTGAGTTATTTATAAAGGCTGAAGAGACACAGTATCTTCCAGTTACAGAAAGCAAAACTTTAAATTCTTAAAGACTTTATTTATGTTTCTTGGTCCTGTGGATGCTTTGTACTTCATAGGCCTAGCTTACATGCCCCATTTAGGCCATCTGAAATAACCGCACTCACCCAGGGTCTGGAAGTTTAGCGCCACCATCTGGCAGCCGACGTTCCAGAAGAGCTGAGGCATGTAGTTGGAGCTGTCCACCCTTGTTCCTTTGGGGTAGATTCGGCTCAGCTGATTCTTATTGTACCTGGAGGAGTGCTGTTAAGAGCCTAACACTGTATATGTGGCCAATGTGTGCACTGACCATTTGTTAAATGTTGCAAACCGTAGCAGATAAAAGACAAGCATTACTTTTTACACGTTTTAAAGTCAAGACTTTGAAGACTTTTCCTTGCTCGCTACTTTCAATCTTCTTGACTTTCAACACAAAAGAGGCCTTTGAACACATAAAAGATTATGCACACACACACATTAACGAATTCCTCAAAAGAAGCTTTCAAGGAATGACAAGCTTTCTGGGATACTCGACAAACTCGATGGGGGAGCCCTTCAGGGTGTCCATGCCTTTTGTTTCCACCAACGACGACATTTCAAAGAACTTCCTCCTCTCTGGTGGACAGACGAAGAGGGAAATAAGAGAAAGAACTCACCGGTACAGAAATTGATTTAGATAATCTATGTGCAACATGTCCGTACGATAATGAGTACACACAGCTGGCCTGTCTGCCTAATGAGCTACATTGGAGTAGTGCTTAGAACTAACGAGGCTTGTCAACCCCCCCCCCTCAAACACACACACACTCTTTTTCTTTCACTTCACATCTTCCCCGTACACAAAGTCAGGACGTCTTCCTGTCTCTTAATCAGTCCCACGCACACTTACTGTTTGCCACCTCGAAGCTCTTGAACTTGACAGGCTCGATGTAGTTGACGAGTGTCGACATCTCCTCCGTGGCGTTCACCTCACTGCTGGCGGTACCCTGCGGGAGGCAGATAGCACTGATCCATCAATCAGCCCCATCAAGCCAGTCAAACACGCCGTCAGCCCCGTTCCTGATGGCTCTTACCTCGTCAGAGTTCGGCTTTTTCAGATCAGTTGCCGGTTCATCCTCCTCATCCTCCTCGCTTTCTCCATCTCCTCCTGAGCAATGTTTCAAATGTACATTATGCAAAAACCCAGTGCGCACCACAATGGCCGACTTTATAATCCATATGTCCATGTTTGCTTTCTTCGACAACTCACCAATGGATTTGCGAGGCTCAGAGTCTTTGACCAACCTCTCGGCCAGCTTTTCCTCCCCGTTAGAAAGGAGATGGCTTCCCTCGCTGTCCATCAGAGGGCAGTCTACACAAAATCATAGTGTTAACATCTACTGTATGTTAATGCCATACATTAATCTCGTTTTAAGCACGTATGTGGTAGACCCATTGTTGTTTTCAGCTAAGTGCCATCATGGCTCAAGACAGTTCCAGGTTTCATTCCTCCAAACGCTCGTCATAGTGCGTAGATGCAATCTGAACCTACAGATTCTCAGCCCTACACTGAAAGAGATGCAGGCAGTCGCCTGAACTCACCGTTGTTGGGCGACAACTGCTCCTCCAGCTCTCTGCGTCTTATGCTGCCACTGCCCGTGGGTCGGTGGTATTGGTGCTTTTTCTTGTTTTTGATGAGAATCTTACCCAGCATCTCCTGCGGAGAAGGCAGGGCCTGACCGGGGACCAGCTAAAGACATATGACAGACAGACAAAACTACAATCATTTTATGTTTTAATCTGCATTGCGTATAAACACATGAAGACATGGTTTCAAGTTTTCCCATTGCTTACATATATGTCTTAAGAATATACAGCTCCGAACCAGTAAAACATGTATTTCATTCATGTGCACTTTGATCTGCAAATGCGCTTTAACTTTGTAAGTTCAGAGTTCTTAAGAGAAAACAAGTACGAGCACACAAAAATGCACAACTCATGTTATTGCAAATACCATTGTGTGCCTTGTTCATAAGCAGAAAGATGCACAATATATCTGAATGATCAAATCTGGTACTGCTGGCATGAGTTATATTTTAAGAATTGTGTGAATGCACTGAAAGTTGTGAACACAGAGAGGTTTATAAAATCAAAAGCAATGGATCATGAGTTGTCACGGGCTGATCTGTGTATCACAAGCTGTTTGATCCCATTTGATGGTTTACAAGTTGATTAAGACGTGACTGCAGTCAAAGGATATTGTTCATTTTTCCTGTGAGACATCACACTAAATAGTTTTAGACTAAAACAGACTTTAAACTTTAAAATAATAATATAAATGAAGATCAGTCTCACCGGATATTTCTCCAGTGGTTCAATGAGCAGGGCATCTCCAAAGATGGTCCTGCAGTACTCGGCCATCTTGGCCTGCTGCTTGGCCCTGACAGATCAAGAGACACAGGTTAGTTTCTGGTTTAAATCCTACTCTCTGGACCTTTCAAATTAAAACATTTATTTTGGTTTGGTAATAAATACATCAGGCTAAACCACAAATCAGAATACATAGAGCCGAGACCAACTGGATTGATCTAAATCCATGTGCTGACAAACACACTCGTACAGACTGATAACACTTACGAGTCTACGTGGTTTTCAAAGGACAGGATGAGGGGGTACGACGAGGTCTTGAAAGCACTTTCTGCTATCGCCTCAATCACCTCCTACAGTCGGGGAAAGAATGAGAACTTTAAAAGGACCTCTGTTGAATAAAACCTCTAAGTACATGGTAAAATAAACATTTCCTCTGATTGTAAGGTGTTTCATGATGGCTTATGAGTACAATATACAGAGTTGTTCCTTTCAAAAGCACAGCAGAACTTTGCCTTCATCATACGGTTATAAAGCAAAGACGAGCTTGTTATGGTATTTTTTCGGCAGTTCATTTTGGCAACAGTTTATGGCACTGCTTCCACTTTCTGCAATAAGAATAATAAAGACACTGAATGCCAGTGTGCAATGGACTGCGGCGACTTTCTTCTGTTTGTTAAAATGCCCTGTGGTTGCTGCCTCCATATCCAGCATTTCTGAATCCACTGCACAAAGAATTTGCTGACCAAACCGCACAAATGCACCAAGGTTAAGAGGTCCATACACCAACATCCCTTAATAATTTCTATATTTTTAACAGCCGGAGGAGGAGAAAAACTTCAGGAGAATAATGCAGGGTAACTGAATGCCACGAAGCAGTGAATACCACCTTAAAGGGGATCTCAGTGGTCATGGTGAACCCGTGGGTGATGTAGGGCTCCTCGTCTTGAGGCCGGCCCTTCCAGCAGTCCAGCTCTATACAGCGACAGCCAGTCAGCAGCACCTGCCTGTACATCTCCACTGACGACAGACCAGTCAGCTGACCCACTGAGGGCAGACAGACAAAGCGAGGGAAGGACGGTTTTAGATCCAATAGATTACCTATGAAGCTAGGTGTCAAAATGAGCGCGTTTCTTGTTAAATCTGAGGAGTGTACTTTCACCTGTGAGGTATGTGTTGTGCGAGGAATTGATGAAGTAGTGAGACAGTGGTTGGTTCATGTCGTCGATGATGTCTAGCCTCTCTGGAGGCACGATGCTGTTTTCCTCTCCTTCCAGATATCGACTGAAAGCCTGCAAACTGATCTGGTCTGCATGAGAGAGAGACAGAGAGAGAGAGAGAGAGAGAGAGAGAGAGAGAGAGAGAGAGAGAGATCAAACTTGTTTTTGACAGTGAGAACAGCATCCATCTGCTCATGGCAAGGACTGGAAGATATTCTGCTGAATGTATCATCATGTGTTCTAGCAGTAAACTGGCCAAAAGAGCAAAAGGCTGTTTTCGGACGTCAACCATCTGAACACTGTGGGCTGGACAGTGGATCGTCTTACATATTTTGGCTTACCGGTGTCCTAGCAGACCTGCTCACGGTAGCCAGGCTCTGTTTGTTCCCTGGTTTTGGACAGTTTTTCCACAACAAAACATGTGGAGGACATTTTATTCTGGGTGTTTTACTGAAGGGAAAGATATATGGGTTTGGTATGACCAAGGATTTTTTTAGAAATGGACAACCTGCTGCAATAAAACACCAGGAAATCAATCATGCCTATAAATCTATAATTATCAGAGTACTGCTGCAGCTGACAAACCTCGCTTTGGGGGACACAGATACAATCGACAAGAGGATACAGCTGCATGTACACTGACCTCTTATCTAGCGAAATAACATTATTTTATGTGACTCACTTTTTGTGCAGTTTTTTGCTTCATTATTTCTATCTCAGAAATGAAGATAGCATGTTTCAAGCTGCTCTGGAGGGTGAACAGAAACACTCAAAGTTACTAACCTCTCTCCAGCTGGCTGGCGTTGGTCTCGTATTTCTCCATGGTCTGTCGGACCTGTTCTCTTTTCAGCGGGGGGTACAGCACCTCGTTCAGCCGGGAGTCTCGCTGCCTGCGGTTAATGAAGTCCATCAACTGGTCCAAAGAGATGAACGGCTTCCTCTTGGAGCCACTGGAGCAAAGAGATACATTTTAGTGAAAAGAGTGTGTACGGTCACACAGAAGGTACCAGGTTGTGAGCATTACTGGGAAACCCTACAAATATAACTAGAGCGTAGCTAATAAAAGGGTTTAGGCTGAGGGTTGTAACTTTGTTCTCATGTGTTACAAACCTTTCTTCAAAGATGCTTTGTATCTCGGGCCGGAGACAGAGGGTGTCGAGAAATCTCTGGAAGGCGTCCCACGTGAAATCATCTGGCTTTATTCCCTCAGCCTGAAAGAGAACAGAGAGGATGGTGTCGAAAGATATGGAGGGAAAGAAAAAGAGAAATAATGGAATCATTTGCAAAATTTGCATTAAATGCAAAGTTTGACGATGCAGGATCACACATGCATTCTGGTCTCCACTACTGATCCCCAAAAATATTGAAAAAAATTGTTGAATTCCCAACACACTTATTCCAAACTATGTAGTATTGGGAAGATAAATACACTGTCAGCTGATGATCAGATTCTGCTCAGTCTTCACCCACTTTGTGTGATCTCTTATTCAACCAGCAGGAGGCACCAGAATACAACAATACCGAGAGACACGCTGACGGTGCAGTTTGCACAATCTGGTCCCTTATTCATAAAAGAAACATCTTGTGACTCCGAACTGATTTTTGGGAAAGATTGCACGGACTAATGGCATACAAGAAACCTAGTTTCAACCTACCAAACCACAGGCCTGTGGTACCTTACACTGCATTTACAAGCAAAGGATTTGACAATATTGGGACTCTCAGGCTTGAAAGAATGAATGAAGCCAGGATTTGTAATATTTAAACAGTTGCTCTCTCTAGGAAGCCACATTTATGACTTCTATAAAACCATATCATATCTAGTTTATATAAAACCTCGATGGCAAGCGGCAGATTTTAAACGGTGTACATGTTGGGGATTGGCTTACTTGCTTTCTTGTTGAAAGTTAGATGTATGGTAAATATGAGGGTCCCTGCCAGCAGCTGGTTACCTTAGCTTTGCATATAGACTGGAAACAGGGGCAAAGCTAGCTTACCTCTGTTACCAAAATCTTAAAAACTTGTGACTCTGTTGACAGTTCATTCATATTTCATGGTTACTCTCCTATAGGCCTGCAGCCCTATTTCTGCCTTCCTTACGTTGCAAAGGCATGCAAAGAATGCTATGCAACACCACAGGGTGAGAGACTGAGCTGCACCGATTCCAATCTCCAATGTATGAACCAAAACACAAAAAAAAACCTGCATATTGCGAACAGCCCTGTGGTTAGTGATCGCTTCTGATGATTACCCGGTTGTTGACGAGGCCACACTGCTCCAGAGCCGTCTCCACTCTCTTTTTATCTGAAAACATCTTGAGAATACTGAAAGAAACACAGAGAGTTTATAGAGATAACAGTCACTGTTTAAAAGTTTTTTTTTTTTTTTTTTAGTATGAGTCAAACCATTCACATGAAACGGAAAAATCAGGTCAGTCAGCAGAGTCTGAAAGGATTACATTTATACGAGTGACAGGGCTGACCAAAAACCAGAGAGAACAGATAAAGAGTTGAACCGAAGAGGAGAGAAAGTGGAAGAGAGACAGAGAAGAGGAAAGGAAAGAAGAAGTGGAGTGCACTGGTGTTTAAAAAGTGGTTTCTCACTTCTTCACAGGAATCTTCCCATCCTGATTCACCTGCAGCTTTAACTTAGTGTACCTGAAACAGACAGAGAGAGGCTTTTAAAAAAACAATGCTCTGACATCTACAGTTCGCTAATGTCAAGATAAGACACACACGGCTTCTTACGCTTTGAGGAGGAAGGTGTGCCGTGATGCATTCTGCGAAAGTATGTTTGTGGCCAAAGTGAACAGCTCATCCGTCCAAATCTAGAAACACACAGAAACGAGGTGATAAAACGGGGTTGTTTGACTGTTCGTCTGATGTCAAAACTAAGGGAAATCGTTTCTATATACAACACGCACACAAATGCACAGAGAGGGGGAAAAAAAATCCCTCTTTACAACTCCTGAACACGCACATGCCTGTGTGTCAACATCGTAAAGTGAGTAACCAGCATATGGCCCGAGGAAAGAAAGAAAGACACAAGTGGAGGGGGATAAGGAGGAAGGACGGAGACGAGACGGGAAGGAAGATATATTGAAGGCAAGTAAAAGTAAGCGAGTAGGCTATGGGATGCTAATGGCGCCGGTTTCCATGGTTACCTTGGCTGCATCTTTCTGCATCGCCTGGAAGTTGAGGAAGGAGATGTTGACCAGGTCGCTGCCATGGACAACGGTTACCAGCTTCCCTTCAACGTTGTTGGCCTTACCGAAGCCCAGCACGTCCCGCAGCTTCGGGTCCTGACACACACACACACACACACACATTTATACGTTCTCTTTAAGACATTGTACGTGACACACACAATATAATGACCACAACCCTGCTTTGCGCATAACATCTGTACATCCTTCCCGCTCCCTGCCCAGCTCTCTGCCTCCCGAGAACAGTAAATGTGATGCATGTGGTGTAGCACTCTGATCAAATTAACCTAACGACTCTTTCCTCCTTTTTAGGCCACTCTGTCTCTACCACCAACTCTCAATGTCTCTCCATCAATTATGCATTCTCTCCGTCACTCACTCCCTCTCGTGTCTCTTTCATTTCAATTAAACTAATTAACTTGGAAGACTGTTTATGAAGAAAAATACTGCCGAGGCAGAGCACAAAGTGTGCATTGTCATTAAGCAGCGAGTGAGACTTTTAAAGGATCAGTACACTCAAATTAGGAAAACTTCACAACAGCCTCCATGTGACAAAAGATAATACCCAGACCTCACTGTTGGTGGTTTTCTTTGGAACCCCTACCTACCAAAGAAATGGTCCTCGTAAAACTGTTGACAGTGTGTGTGGATCGTCCAGAGCAACATCAGGAACATTGCTTCCGGATATAAATGTTGTTAAAATGTTTAAACCTGCATTAACAGACGTTTTGGCCAACAATAGAAGATCTAAATATTATCATCTTCTGAAGTCGATATGGCAAATTTATTAACAAACAGTTGCTTATTTGCATATTCAGCACATACAGAAGCATTCATTTAACTCCTGAGGGAAGTATCTCACTCTCTAGCTGCTAAATGCTCCACCACGCTCACCAGCTAGTCGCTAACATTGTGTGTCTGTGTTTGGCGCAGGGCAGAAGGTGTACAGTTAGTTAGTGATTTGGGTGAACTGGCCCTTTAAGGATTTAAACCACTGGTATGATTTGTTTATTTCCTCATTCCTTTTCTGAACACCACATTTTGACATTGATTAGCACATCAATGGCATAAAACACATAAAATTCACATTGTTTACACAACACAAAACCTAAATGCCACCCTTTAAATATTGCTGATCATGCAGGTTTTCTTACATAACGTCTCAGGCTTTATTTCAGTTATTGCAGAACAGGTATCTAATCTTACACACAGATTAAAAGCAGGACCACATTTCACTGTTCATTGCTTTGATTACAGATTGTAGGTATTGTAATAATGTTAACTTTTTTTTTTTTTTTTTTTTTTAAATCAATTTGACCCACAAGCCTGAACCATGTCAACAAGTCCATATGTTTCAGCCACTAATACGCAGCTTTATCCCTCGGCCCGATCTACGATCTTACACAACAACCTCTCTCCACCAACAGTCACTGGTTATATCACTTCCTGTCTGACGGCCCATCCGTCAGCAGGCTCATTAGCGCTCTCTCACGTTTGCGCCATCAGCTGAGAGAGGAAGCACACACACATACAGTGAACACACGTATACACACGCATCTTTTGGTGACAGTCACACTTGAGCATCACATTTCTGGTCCCAGAACAAAGTTATCAACAGCAGCAGGTGACAGCTTCTTTCTGTCACACACACACACACACACACACACACACACACACACACACATTACTAACCTTTGGTAGTTTGGCGTATTTCCCTGTTCTGGTGTCCCTGATGGCGTTGATGTCCAGAACCTCCACCTCCTAAATGACATACAGGTGTCAGACAATTACTTGACGAGTAGAAGAGTGTGTGCAGGACAGAGAGTCAACATTAGCAAATCAGGGAAAGTGGACACAGTGAAGAAAGAGGGGTTCATCTCCTTTTATACATTTTACATCATCACACTAGTGGTGCTGTTCTAGGAATGGCCGTGTTGACTTGTTGGTCTGTGCACCACTTTGATCCGGACTGAAATATCTCGCGAACCATAAAATCTTGGACAGACAGTAATTGTTCCTCGACAATGTACTCTACTGACACTGGTGATCCTTTGTAAGTGAAATCTCTCAATAGCAATGGACTGGACAGCGATGACATTTGGTTCAGACTTTCATTTCCTCTTCAGGAAGAACTTGCAATCACTTTGGTCAAAGTTTCAACAAGTAATGGCAGTGTATAGACATTCCCGCTTTACATTCCTCATCTACTAAATAGAGAATATTTTAGCATGCTACCACATCAAACATGAAAAACATGTTAGCATTTAGCTCAAAGCACCACTATGTCTTCATGCAGAGCCACTAGCTTTGCTGTAGACTCTCAGTCTGTATTATAGATTATATTTGTGTGCGCTATGGATTGAGTTGGTAGTTTCCTACAGTTCAAAGTTCAAATAATGAATGTAACTTTTACAAAACAAAGTCAACGATAAATATACTTTAACTGATAAACGGGGCAAGTATGTTTACACACCATGAGGGCGTGACAGTCCACTCTTATATCAATATTCTCTAACATTTGCAATTAATGTAAGAAGCAGCAAGCAGAAACACTGATGGAACAAAAGTATGTTTTATGGTCAGTTTCTCCTCCTTCCATTAAACCCACTCTTATCAGATTCCCGTGCTTCTCTAGACATAAAACACGACCGGTGACATAAACTCTGTATGTGTGTGTTTGTGTGAGACCATGGAAAACAGTGACATAACTTTTGGAGAACTCTGCGCGCGCGCACGCACACACACACACACACACACACACACACACACACACACACACACAC
>NW_022280041.1:9078480-9080980 GCF_004355925.1 Anarrhichthys ocellatus | reverse complement strand
GTGTAATATTTAGCTAGTCAGGGCGGGCGAAGCGCTCCATTCATCTCTCCGTGCTGCTAAGGCCAAACACAGCTCACTCCCATTTATCTCTTCAGACTCGGCTGCAGGCTCATTATTGCTCCAAATGAGTCTGGGTGAGAGTTTTCCAGGAGTCCTGTTGTGATGAAGTGCAATAATTTACTTTAATTCACCGTTTTTTCAGTGGACCGAAGAACTCTGCCTCAGTTAGACATCTTCCAGAATGCACTTCCTTACCAATTTCGAGAGAATGTTGTGAACATGTTTCACTAAGCTGTTAATTACATGGGCAGGAGGTTTGTAGTGCACCCTTTATTGAAAATAATCCACGTGCTACTGCGATGCTGTCTGTACGGTTGAGTTCAGAAGAAGTTCTGCCTCCCTCTTTGGTGCTAAGGAAGCCTTACCAACATTACTGTTTTCTGCTATCAACCACAGAACTAAGCTATTGCTGCATCATATAGCAGTGTTTCCCATTAATTGTGCCAAGAATGTGGTGGCCCGCCAAAGTCTAACTAGCAGCGCCACAGTTTCATAATGAACAGAAATATATGATTCACTTCTCAACGGCTGGCTGACTCTGTCCGGCGCATTTCCTCACAGCAACTGGCTCTAGTTCGGCTCGGAAAGTGAAAGTGGCTCATTGGATTATAATTATTGGTCCGTTAATGTGCGACCTCTTTAATGTTGCAGCCGGTAAAGGTGGGGCTTATTTTAACTACTTTATATACTTAGTGATTAGGCTATTAGACTACTTAATCATACATCATCATTTAGTAGTTGATTTATATTTTGTATTGGGAGTCTGAATCTGAAAAAGTAGCCTAACTAGTAGCTAACATTGTCAAATAAATGTAGTGAAATTAAAAGTACAATATTTCCGTCTGAGAAGTTTTTAAGATATAGGAAATGGAAATGCTCAAGTAAAGTCTAAGTACCTTAAAATTGTACTTAACTACAGTACTTGAGTAGCCTAAATGTACAGTGCTAGGACAGGAGCACAACATTCTTACCAGAGCACAAAGTTCTTCATAGATCTAGCCTCTTCATTGTGCTCCCAAAGGGCACCAGATTGATGCATTTATCTTTCAAATGAACACAATTTTGCCCCAGAGCGATATGAGAGTAGTATTGATTTGGTCATCTAACTCGGCATGAAAACAGTTTACTGCTGTAAATAAAAAAAAAAATGTTGTCTTCCACATTATCCTATCCTGTTCTGCAGTTGCGTGTATCTGTGTTTTTGTAATCCAACAAGTGCATTTAGGTCGGTCTATATTTAGACACTAAAGACAAGTACAGTAAATGTTAATGTGCTTTCATTAGGCCCTTGTTCACTTACTCCTTTCCTTCCTTCATTTCTTTGATTCACTCTTCACTTCCCCTCCTCCCTACTGCCCTGCCAGTCTCCTCCATTCATTTTCTTAAGATTAGAAAAATATGAAAGGGCAACTGAACAATCAAGCGAGCGCCACTCCTTTCCTGCGTGTGTTTGAAAGATCACCCGAGCTAAATACGCCTCCAACGACCAATCCAACAGCACAAGATGACGGCATATAGGAAACTGATCGTCCTGAACCCACACACTGACACGCACAGTGCCAGGACAGCATACTGTACATCTCCACCCTCTGCCGCTTGGCTGTGACCCAAACCGGCCAATCGTGTGCGGAGGACAGGAGAGGCGAGGAGACGTAGCCTCGACAGAAGAAGACTTTAAAGGACACAGACACATCAGAGAAGTAGAACAAAGAGACCTTCAAACTGTTTTAGAGCCATTAGAGAAAGAGAAGGAGGGGGACACTTAATACCCCCGTGAAACATGGGACAGCTCTATAACTCTGTCTACGGCGCCTCGTAATATATCCTCTGCGTACATCAATGAGATAACACTCTCCCTTTTCTACTCCTCCACTATCGCTCCATCCTGTTTCCGTTTATCTCTCTCGCTCTCTCATTCTTTGTCTTTCCTCCTCATTTAGTTGTTTCATATTTCTGTGCCCTGGAGAGGGCAAAAATGACGAGAGAGATACATTTTAGCCACTTAGCCGACAGACTGACACCCTGAGGGACTTGTAATCAGTGAAATTTTAGAATCTACAGAAAGAAGAAGAAGAAGAAGCAGCAGCACTGAGAAAATGGAAAGAGAAAAAGAAACAATAAAACATGAAAGAGGAATGAAGTCCAAATGCACGAGGGAGGGAAAAACATAATTTATGAACAGAAAAGCAAAAACAAGTAGAACATCAATAACACACACAAGTCATACCAAATGTCTCAAAGTGCAAATAAATAAAGGCAGAGCTGGGCCAAGAACGTACACAACAAAAATAGTTGCAGTAATCATAAATCTCAAAACACAAACACACAGCGAGGGCGAACTTCCAACACAAACCAGCATGTGCAACCGCCAGCAGGCCACTGACACACACACGCACACACACACACACACACACACACACACACACACACACACACACAC
>NW_022280041.1:9077786-9078470 GCF_004355925.1 Anarrhichthys ocellatus | reverse complement strand
ACACACACACACACACACACACACACACACACACACACACACACACAGTAGCAGCAGGATGAATGTAGAGTTGTATGCGAGTGTGTGATAGTTTTTTTTGGGGGAAAATGCATATCCACTTTCTTGAGTTAGATGCGAAGTTCATATCTTTCCACTAAATATGAATGTGATGGATGTTTTAAAGCGACAATTTTATTAATTTGCATGTTATTTACGGTAGAAATGATGTCAAACTATTAAAAAAAAAAATTGTGATAAACCACAATTATCTTTATAGTTAAATTTCTAAGCTGCTCCTCCACAGAAAGTACAGCGTAGTGTACAAACACACACAGAAACTCACTCATTTGGGAGGAAGCATCTGCTTAGACAATAGATTCGATACCGTGCGGTGTCTCAGTTCTTCATACAGAGAAGAACTGACTGTCTACTATGCTGTTTGACAGTGTGTGTGTGTGTGTGTGTGTGTGTGTCACAGAGAGTGAAAGTGACAACGGCTGTGCCATGTGCACGAACAGATAATGTCAACAGAAAATGAAACGTGTGATCGAGCGAAGTAGCCAGAACAAAGGAGAAAGAGAGAGGAAGCTGTCACATTATCTACGGACACACTCAACTTCCCCTACGAACCGCTCACTGTGTGTGTGTGTGTGTGTGTGTGTGTGTGTGTGTGTGTGTGTGTGT
>NW_022280041.1:9072070-9077776 GCF_004355925.1 Anarrhichthys ocellatus | reverse complement strand
ACACACACACACACACACACACACACACACACACACACACACACACAGGTTGGGAGTACCACAATTAAGGTTTCAAGAGGCTGTGCCTATACATTAAAAGCCTGGTATTATACTGTACACACGCATGTTCACACATACCTGTGTTATCAGTTGAGTTGGGTATGGTTGTACTGTGTCAGCTTATTCAAAACGAAAAACAATTAGTCATTCAATAGAAAATGAGTCAACCTAGCTAGTTGTAGCTCAGAGATTTGCTGCTTCTCCGTTTCATATCATTACAAATTGAATACGTTTGAGTTGGTTGGACAAAATAAGCAATTTTAAGATGTCAGCTGACAGTTCATCCTTTGAAGGAATAGCTGGCATTTGGAAAATCAATCCTTCTCTTTCTTAGATGAGAAGATTGATGCAACTCACGTGTCCGTACACTAAATATAAAGCTACAGCCAGCAGACGATTAGCTTAGCTACACTCCATTGGGGAAAATCAATTTTATTAACTCCTCGTTGGGGAAATTGAATTTCCCCAACGAGGAGTTAATAAAGTAGTTCTTAAAGACTGTAAACGGGGAAACAACGGTAATAAAATCAGCCTTTGTGCCGAGTAATTGTCCTGCATATAACCTCCCATAAAACCACAAATTGACATTTTTACACTTTGGCTTTTGTACGGATTTAAAAACAACAGATATACACACTATTTTAAACCCAAACCACTTACACCACTTCTTCTCCCAATGCACTGACACGGTTCAAATAACTTTCATACTGCCAGCAATGTGGTGACAGCATGTGGAGCAGTCCTAATGGTATGGCATGAAGGTGTTTGTTTAAGTCACATCCCAGGTGTTTGTCTGTGGTTTGTGTCTGTGGTTTGTGTGTGTGTGTGTGTGTGTGTGTGTGTGTGTGTCCCCCCCAATCTGGTCAAGGTATGCGACCTCAATTCCACACCATTAGGAGGCTAAATTGGACTTCTGCGGCAACTCAATTACATCCCTGGGGGCAAAAAAAGCCCAGGGGCTATTGACATGACCCGTACACCTTAAAGAAGGAGGGAGGAATGAATGAATGAATGAAATAGGGTAGGAAGTATAGAAGGAGACAGGGAATTCAGAGAAAAGGGGAAACGTTAAGGAGTGGGAGGAGGGGGGATGAGGGGGCAACGAAATTCCCCAGAACCCCCATCTCCCTGTCTGAGTGACTTCCTGCCCACTTTCCCACGCTAAGAGATAGAATGAGGGAGATTAGAAGTGTTGTTGCAAGAACTTAAAGAGCAATAACTCTAGTAGGAAGTGAAAAAAATGTACCGATGACATGAAGAGGAGGAAGACGAAGGGAGCAGAGGGAGGGATGGGAAGCATTGAGATGGAGAATGAGGAGAGGAAATGAAGATAGCGAAAACAAAGGGCAAGAAAAGATGGAGAGCAGAGAGGGAGGAAATGTCATCCTTCAGTTTATATTAGAGGAACAACTTTTGCCTTCACTCTGTGATGGCTACCAGCTGCCCCCGAGACAGAGACACGGAGGGAAGTAAAAAAGGGAGGGGGGGAGACAAATGGAAGGTGGATTAGCCGTGTAGAAACAGGGCAAGAGCCAACAGCAAAAGTGATAGAGGATTGCCAAAGTAAAACAGAGCGACGGGGAGGATTAGCCGTAGTGCCAGTTGCAATTCAACTCATCCCGCTGTGGCAGGTGCAGCTTCCCTCCGCCAGGACAACGCTGAATCAAACGCTCCTGTTTGTTTATTGGAAACGTCATTTTAGGTGACAGATCATCCGCGCTGGCAACGGCGGTGTGGAAAACGATCGCAGAAATGTTGTAATGAATAATATCTCACCTGGTTAGCCCACGTTTGGCCGTGCAGCGGGGAACAGGCTTTACATGGTGTTGTTCTTTAAAGCCACACGAATGATCAAATACCACCCCGTTCCAACATCCTGTGTCTATTCTCTGAAAACAACATATTTTGCTTTCCAATGGAGGGAGTGCAAGATTGATATCTAATTAACAAGAACATATATTCAGTGCAAGGAGTAGTCACGGTGCAGATCACGGATGAGAGTCACAGATCGGATCAGCACAAAAGAAAAAAAGGGAGCAAATATAACTTTTAGAGATCCCTGATCACATTGTTTTTAACCAACACTACATTTGACGAGATCACATGTGAACGCATCTTCGCCCAGTACTCATTTTCACTGAGCAGAGCCTGAACGCATCATAATACAACTGAACGTAACCTTCGTTCTCTTCCTATCAAATTGAACACGGATTAGTTGTTTACAATGCGTCATTATCAGAGATCGGCGACTAGAAAAGCATGAATGCTGATGTCCTGATAACATATCTTACTGAATATTGCCAGATAACGATTGTCAGTGAAATTGTATTTCATGTTTTCCTTTTTTTAGTCTAATCAACTGGTCGATGTGACATGATTGAGGACTCTAGATTAAGATCCATCCCAGCCTCTTCAGAGAACCTCTATCCCGTCTCCTCCATCTGTCTCGCTGTTATTTCACCTCCAACAGTCTGTTCATCTGCTAAGTACTTAAAACATGAAATTTAGGTTGCGAATGTAAAGAGGAGGTGGAGGAGTTTAGCTAAGAGGACAGAAAAAGGACACACCCAGCGGGGTTAGCGGGAGGGTGCAAGCATATGTGGTAACAGATGTGTGGATCTTGAGTAACCCTCAGCCACTGGCATGCACTTTGCGCTCAGTATTGGGGAATTGGTTTCCAGACTGGATACCGAGGCCCTTAGCACTCAAACAAAGGGAAGAATAGATTCTTACTGTTTTGAAATAAAAAATGAACACAATAAGAGAATGTTGATGAGTTTTCCCTGAATTGCTGCTGCACATGAACCGTTTCAAAGGTCGGAAACTGGTGAAATATGCACTGTTGAAACAAACCTCCCTTGGGACGGCATAAATGAACAGTGTGGGATTATATTTCTCCAAGGTGCTACATCAAACAGCATCAACTATGTTACACTCACATTTGGCGCGGCCAGGTTATTAATTTCACGAAGTCCTGCTGTCATTCATTTTAAACATTTTTATAAAATTCAACCCCTGCGCACCCTACTCAATGTATGCCTGCAGAACACCCATTTTCCTTTACTGATCATGTTAATAACAACTTTATCTCAAAGTGCAAAGAGTGGACGTATTTAAAGAGTCACAAATGGACAGACAGAGAAGACAAAGGCCAATGAGTGAGTGAACACAGACTGCTGCTTGGTGGGGTGTGTCTCCATTGTTTCACTGCCCAACCACTGCGTGGTTGTGTCTGTCAGCGACAGTTGGTTGTTATCGTCACTGACTCAAGCATTATGGGAAATTCTGGGCTCCGAGTACATGCACACGTCAGAGGTCTTGTAAGCCAAAACATTACGCAAAGATGGAGAGAGGGAGATAACTGAGAGAAAAGGATGAAGGAAGGGGGGGGGAGGAAGAGGAAGAGATGTCAAAGATTATCAGAAAAGGGATGGAACAACAAAATATCAGGCGCAACTGACCAACCGGCAGAGCAGGAAGAATATTGTCCTCGATAAAAGAAGTGCGAACGCGGTTCGGAAGAAAAGGTGTCGGGAAAGAGACGGGAACAAATGAAACATTGGAAAAACAGAGAAATATAGATCGTTATTTAAAGGAAAATGTTAAACAAAGTGAGGCCTGAGAAGAAGGTGACACGAAACAGATGGACATAAGTAAACAGAAAGGAAATAGATGGAGGACGGGAAGACGAGGAACACCTGGAGAAGAGGTGAAAGGACACATTCAGATGGATGAACTAAAGGAGGAAGAAATGGAATGAGATAAACCAGATTTAATTTGGAAATTTGACCAAACATGTCTGAAAGAAAGGGTGAGAAAAAGGAGGCTGGAGGTACAAATCTGCTCTCTGAGAAAGTAATGATGGATGACGGATGGAGCAAGAGGAAAAAGGCCGGAACGTGCTTCTCTGGGCTGCAAGTGGGCGGATTTCTTAAATCATAACGGACCTTAGACTGGTTTCCTCTATAGTTAGATATTTGGAGAGCATGTGTTTTTGTTTTAGAAGTCCTCAAACTCAAATCAACAGAGGCTGAGCTTGTATGCAGTATTGTGCCCGTCCTAAATAAAGTGGCAGTGCTGCGTCCTTCTCACCTTGATAAAGAAAGTGGTACTTGCTACCCCTCAAAAGTCCTCAAGACATTTTGGGGTTATGGACTTTAGGACGTCCTCGCATGTCTTTGCTGAGGATCTAAAAATGACTTTAGTGAGTGATTCAGTTGCCCTCACTGACCATAACTACCCTGAATTTCACATAGAAGACACAATACATCTTCATCATCTCCGAATGGAGAGAATTCTGAAATAACAGCAGGCCGTCTTTTGTTGAACACCGTAACGTTTGACATCAAAAGTAAAAAGAAGAGAAGAGCAGCAAAAATAAAAACTGCACTGGAGATCAAATATTTTGGGTACCTGCTCTATTCAGAGAAATGGGTTCCTTCCAGAATGCCCTTGTCATCCGTGTAAATGCGTATTAAGTGATCTCATTAATAATAGCTGGTTATCTGTGTTGCCGTGTCCTCTTTCTTTTCAGCTCTGGTTCGAAATCTCCAAGGGGAGCAACGGCGCAGATTTAAAGCTTCAGCCTGGGATCACTGAAATAGGACTTCTGTGAAGTTAAAGTCCATATCTCTACATGTTCCAGGGGGTTTATCTTCACCTTAGAATAGTGCGGAGAAGCTGCGTTTGACCAGATGTAGGTTTGTGGAGGAGAAAAGGGGCAATTTCTCATTTCTACTGTCCAGATTTAATGAGCCAGATTTAAACCTGCGTCATTGTAGAAACTTAATACATAAAAAGTTATAGAAATGGACGTCTCGGCACTGGCCACACAGTTTAACTGTTTTTAAAAAACCTTTAAAGCTGCAAAACACAGCTTTTTAGACATTAAATTGTTGTCAAAATGCAAACAAAAAACAACTACTATTATAAGTCACTGCCTGACTCTGCTCCTACATGTCTAAATTCCCACATTTCCCTGCCATTGGCCTGAATATTGGTGGTCTGAATATTTCGGGGCTTATTTCATATTCTGCGGCCAACAGCGAGCTGCACTCCAGCTTCTGAAGTAAGAATATCGGCCACGATCCAGCTTAGTCACGCCAACACTAACAAAGATGAAAAGCACAACGTAAGTAAAGCAAGAAAAGCCAAATTACAGGAGCACATAAAACAAATGGAGGTACTACCGGCATCGCTTTAGCATTTCCAGCCGGACGTTGACTTAGGAATTGTTGTAGTTTTAAGATAAAATCTGACACGGCAGCATGTCAGAGATATTTCTTTTTCCCAAGCCATACAACTTTTGCTGTGACGTCTAAACAACCTCTTGTTTCAAGTTGTGTGTCGTTATTAAACTGCAGTTGTTGTGTGGAGGATTCAATGACTGACGGACTGGCTCTCCACTAAACGGTGTCACAGCTGCACCTCAGGCGACAAACGGCCTATTCTCGCAATACCACACGCGCACACATACAGACGGTGCATGTGCTGGCATCGGGATGAAATGAGTATTTAAAGCCTCTGTCTGTTATGTGAATGCACGAACACATGGCGACACACGTGCACACAGACAACATGACGTGCGCTCTGGCCCAGATATGTTCACACACACACACACACACACACACACACACACACACACAC
>NW_022280041.1:9059099-9072060 GCF_004355925.1 Anarrhichthys ocellatus | reverse complement strand
CACACACACACACACACACACACACACACACACACACACACACACACACGGAAGGTAAGAACTGTAGATTAAAAGGTAGAGGAAGACAGGAGACGGCGAAAGACAAAAACACAGAGAGGCTGCTGAGAATACGGGATTAAAATGAAAACCGCTTTATTACATCTGCACTTATCAAAATCTCAAAACCCTGCATCCTGCTGACTCACCGTCTATTGCGTCTGGCTAATCATGTCAGCTAAATGCCTAAAATCCAATATTACTAAACTAATGGCTTATGCGCAGCCACCAAAGACATGAGGGGGGGTTGTTAAGAAAGTACAGATAGATGGAAAGAGATGGAGGACTAAAAGGATGGAGACCACAGAGACTTCAGCGAGACGGAGGAACAAGGGAAAGAGGGGGGCAAACAAGGCCAGAACAAATTGATGGAACTCATTCTGGGTGAACTAATGGACTGGATCAAACCACGATAAGAGACAACAAGATTTGGAAAGACAGCCGAGAAGGAAGAATGCGGTAATTGAATGTTCAAGTAAACAAATTACAATTGTAATAGCCGTGTTGGCACTCCTGTTGGTGCATTAAAAATCCATCGTGGTCTGCTGGCCCATTTCTATTTGATCGTGCCTGTTTCTGTGAGTTGACATTGGCATACTTTGAGACCAACATATTTGTGTGTGTGTGTGTGTGTGTGTGTGTGTGTGTGTGTCTCACCAGGTTGGACCCTCCAGTCCAGTAGAGGAAGAATCCATCTGGGTCAACTTTCAGAGTGACCAGGGTGGGGGGCCCGCTGTTAGGCTCCTAGACGACAACAGAAATGGAGGCATTAGAGGGACGAACATTCATTTCATTTCCATCAGCCAGTGTACAGGTATATTAAAACTTGGGTCTTATTTTCATACTTAGAGGAATATGTGAGCACAGCTGAAATGTGACTATAATCCTCATCTCATTGCACAACGGCAACATCAAACCAGGAAGTCACTCACAGCCAACTCACAGCTGTGAGGGGTGTTTACGAGTTTGAGTTTAAAAAAAATACTATTTAATTTTCCTTTCATTTATCTTCCAAATAAGTTTGGCTAAAATCTGTCAAATTAAAGTAAAATAGGTTATTTTGTGTCAGTTTGAGTTGGTTAAAATAAGATAAAAAAAATTTAATGATACTGCTGATGTGGCCAAAGTTTTGAAAATGAGACCCAGGTTGTATGAAACCATCATTTTGTTTCAGAGCTGAACTCCTCAGCCAGTGATTCTGAAAACTACAGATTGAACTCCTAAATGAGTCTAGGTCTTGTTGCTGCTTGGCCACCTTGAATACCATAACCACAAACCATACAATTGAATGTAATCTTCTTGTTGTGAGCAGCAGGGCCATAACAAAAACACACAGGCGTGTAATCCATTTCGTATCCAAATAAACAACTTCTGGGGTAGAAGACAATATTCTCACAGCAAAATAAAAAGGACAGAGTGACATGAAATAAGCGGTTTATGGCAGCAGCGGCTCTACCTGCCGGCATATGGCTCCTTGCCATTATGGGATTGTAGACAGAAGCCACACAGTTTGGCCAGCATGAAATGTCATTCATGTGCAGCATAATGACGGCTCATGCAGGAGCCTGCATCAACATGTCATTAGCATTGTCATTATAGGGTCATATGCAAGATCCCATGACACACACACACACACACACACACACACACACACACACACACGGTTTGTCCAGCAGACAAACATACCGTCCAGACATCCTGGGAAACAACGATGATGATCCTGATTGGTTATTACAATGACAGATGACTCATGTACACATGTCATCATGAGCTTCAATATAAGCATCATCACCATCAGATGGGAAGACAGAGAAACGTTTGCCAGGCAAAACTTTGCCACCGACATACTATCAGAGGAGTACAGTAAGTTTACAAAGATATGCAACACACAAACAACTAACCACTGACCACATACAAGTGCTGCTTCTTAAAGTGCGGCAGAACAAATGCAATGACAGACAAAGCGGATACATAAATAGTCATCGTATCATGTTTAACACACAAATGTGCAAATGTTGACCATTTGAATAATCATTTCAGACTGAATGATTTCAAACAAACACAATCTAGCAGAGTTGATAGGAATCAATTGAAAGCAGGCACAAAAACAAAACTCTTAACTGCATCCCTCAATTCAAAAATACATTTTGGAGAGACGATGCAAATTATTTAAATATAATGTCATAAGCAGATTGCGTTACCTTCAGGCAGAGCCAGCGGTTCACCCATCTTTAGGCTCACATTAAGCTTATCGGGCTTCTCATCCATCTCTACACATGGAAGCGAATAAATGTTGAACTATTCCTTAAAGGAGTCGCCTCAGTTTTAACTTTCACAGGAAATGCACGTTACGAGTGCATTTCAGGCTGAACATACCTTGAGTTTAGGCTCCAAAGTCGGCTGACGGAGAAGGAGATGGCAGGAGTGGTAGATGTTTAGATTTAGAATATACAGGCAAGAAAGATGGGATGAAGGTGGATAGGAGATGGATTGGCAGGAAAGGGTGACGGTTGAAAAAGGAGAAAGAAACAACAAAAGGTCAGGAGGAGTAGAAAGAAGAGAGAGCACGAGATCAAAGCCAAACCACATCATGAGACCTTAATAAGCAACGGGGAATTCAGTGGTTTTAAAGTGGGCATCCGACTTAGAGTTACGTGATTCACTTGCAGTGAAGCCCGAGCTTGAATATCTGCAGCCATTAACGGCTTGTTTTTGCTCAATCTTTTGTCTGCTAGGTTTGATTTCCTGATTCAATAGAAAATGATCACAACACAAACTGGAAAGTTTGGAAGGCTCAGATGTTTCAACAGCCAAAGTGCTGAGAACAAAGCAGCTTTCATTCATATTAACAGAGACTACTGTGCTTTCCATGAAATGCATAAAATGCAAATCATTTGCAAATCAAAATAGCTGTCTTGGGCGATAAATGCAAATAATACCGTTGTTACATAATCCCGGAAATATTTGCTGCAGCATGTCAACAAACACCTGCAAATCTCCTCCGACAAATTGAACGTTAGTAAGTGCTCCACTCTACTTCAAAAGACAGATTTACGTTTCTTTTCAAACCAGCCAGTTTCCAACAGTAAGAGCACCCTCACAATACATTTTTACAGCCGTTTTAAGCTCCACTGTGGGAGCGTGAGCCGTGTGAACGCTGTGGCCTCGCCTTCTTTAGGAGCAACATAATTCAGACGGTGGGTGGCGATACTAGTTTTACAAAGTGAAAGGCTCTCTCTAGAGCTTGCTTTGTTGTTCTGAACTACTGTAGAAACATGGCGGTGCAACATGGTGGACTCTCCGCAGAGAGGACCCGCTCTCAATGTAGGTGCGAAGGGTTCATTCTGAGCTACCGAAAATACAACGATTCTTAGTTTCAGGTGATTACACACACACGCATGAAAACATAGTTAAGAACATTATCTTCCATTAGTACCCATGAGATCCCCTAAATGCTACACACTGGACCTTTAAATATACGGTTTCCATTCATAGTCAAGAGTGATAGAAGTCATCACATCTTGAGGTTGTAGTGTGTTGGTATTTCTTTGATAGTTCAACAGCTGTAGTGATGCTGCTGCAGGTGCAACAGAAACCTGTCTTCACCCCTTAATATCAACAGCGGAGGACATTCCTCTGGGCAGAAAGCTTTCAGACAATTCAGAGCAGTGCTGGTCAGTACAAGTACGTAGTACAATGTATTGAGGTACGTTTTACCCCCCCGTAGGAGTGAGACCGATAAGGTGTCTCCCTCTCTTAACTGTATCTAAACCGTTACACAAGAGGCTCAGTTTATGTAACTAGTTCTCTTCTTTGCAGAATAGGTGGGGAATTCCACTGGGACCGGATACACTTGCAGAGGAATGTGATCTAAAGGCTCATGTGACCAGTAATATAACAGCATCTCCCATATAGTCTTCAAGCCACACAGACAGGAGGCTGAACACACACACACACACACACACATCATTTGGGTCAGATGTATTTGCATGTTGCACCCGCTGAGTTTTACATACCTGGCAGTTGCTTTCTAGTGCTGCACACACATCGGTTACTCTCTCTCTCTCTCTCTCTCCTGTATCTTTCCATAATTTATCTTTCAATCTTTCCATTTGTATTCACTAATCTACTCACTTGAAGTATTTTATTTGGCTATGTTTAAATCAGGCAAACGGTCAAATATTCTCCAATTACAGCTTCGAAATCTTAATTTAGGCTAATGACAATTAATATAGTCATTAATTTGTCTTTACCCACTTGTTCTTGCCAAGTGTCACTGTAACTGCTCTGAAAAAGAAAGTTTTACAACACAAAATGTCACAATAGTTTCCAGCTGAAATTAAGGGTAATGGTTAGAAATGACTGCATGCCCTCCCTACAGGCAAGTTGTTTTCCATAAACATGCACCCTATGGTGCGTTTTCGGTGTGAGAGTGGGTGGTATGTCAATAATTGGACCTCACCCCACTCCCTAATTAACTGCCATATGTAGAGACCTTCTGAAGTCTCGCCTCGCTTCCTTCCCTCCTTTCTTTCTCTCCATGTCAATCATCCCTTCAAATCACTCTCCCTCCAACACTTTGATTGCTGTTTTCCCTCCTTAATAATTGATTAAAGACCAGCTCTCTTTCTCCAGAGCCCCTGAACCTCTGACAAACCCCTTCATTACCTGGCCGTAATGTCAAACACACACACAAAGTGGGCTGGACCACCCTCTGAGGCCAAGGTCTTACATAGACTGACACCAGCTAATGAGTCCCTCTTGAAAACCCCCACAATCTATGAAGGCATGCACATGCAGAAAGACACACAGGGCTTCTGCCTCTCTTCCTAGATACGGCCTTCACCACAAATGAATGAGTGTCTGTTGTGTAATACGAGTCAAGAGAAACCGATAAAAAAAAAAAACGCGACTGCTCCAAGCGCACCTTTGGTCCGCCATAATGCGTGCATGTTCAGCGACTGGTCGCGGGAGTGGTGTGAGAAAGAGGGCCAGTGTGCACTTAGTGCGAGTGTGTTTGAGCCGCTGCTTTGGCAACATGGTAAAAGTTGATGACAGCGGGTAACCTTTGGACTCGAAAGAGAAAGAGAGACAGAGAAGAGGAAAGAGTGGGGCCAGAGAGGGAAAATAAGCGTTAGAATATGAAACAAAAAGGTCAGAACAGTTCATATTTAGTGAAGTGGTAAATGACATGTGGTAGATGTGGTTTATCAGAACAGCGTTACATACCGTAGGTGTAAACATACGAGGGCACTCTGGGACTAGTTTCTCCACAAGGGTCCTTTAACCTTCACCCGATCCAACATCCACTCAGGAAATGAACCAGTAACCCTGCCAGTGGTAGTGCCGTGTTCTAACTGCTGAACATTACCCCTGTGTACATTGACTTAAACAAAGTGGCAAGATCCCTGTTTTAGATCATCCCCCATTACGAGTATCAAATTCTCCTGCACCGACGTCCGTGTCAGAGCCGCTGTTGGTGTGGGACGCCTACAGGGATATGAGGATCATTTTCAGACAGCCTCTCCTGGAAGTTTTCAGTGTCGCATTCCGCTATAAGTACAACAAATAGATGTGTAAAGAATGGAAAAAACTTCACAGGACAACCACTAAAAGCAGGTAATTGCATTGTGACAAACAAGACCTCTACCAACTCTACTGAGACACTTTTTAAAAGCCTTGAAATGTGGATTATATACGAATAACCAAATATTATGGGCTGTAAGGAGTGGAGGACCTTTAAACCTAGTAGTACAAAAGAAAGAAGACAACAGAGGGGAAACAAAACTAAAAGACCGGAAGCAGACAGAGACTGGAAGAAGGAGGAAGAGAGAGTGATAGAAAGATGGCCACAGAAGGAATGGGGGAAGAGATCTCATCGAAGATACAGAGACACAACAAGGTTACATGTGTAGTGAGTAGGAGTAGAGATGGAGCAGTCCAGATATCAGTCCCACACTTCACATGTGGCTGTGGTTGACCTTCCACCTCTCCCCCTCCCTCTATCCATCCATCCATCCCTCGTTTCTCACCACGCTGTCAGGATGTCAGCAGTGTTTCTCGGCATGGCGTCAGAGCTTCGCATAAGCCTGCGTTTCCTCCTCCTCCTCCTCCCGCTCTCATCTCCTAAACATTTACCCTTTCACTGACCGATAATGACAACTTGTGGCATGTTGCTTCCTTCCGTCTATCTAGTGCTAAACCGAGGGATCCACTTTTTGATGGAAACACAGGAACAGTTGGCAAAGAAACGGTTTCATTGGCTGCCACATCTCGGGTATAAAATGCGTTCCAAGCAGTAACAAAACCATCTCGCCTTGCGCAAGGACTTTCAACACACCGTACATCCAGTGTAATGCACGTTGTGTCTGCAACATGAACAGTGTCGGCAGTTAGTAAAACATCTTAAGAGAGCATGCAGTCGTTCAAGGCTGCTGCAGTGGATATTGTCATCAGTGCTGTGGCATCTTAAAAACATTGGATGGTGTGACATAAAGTGACGGTGTAACCGAGAACTGGCCAAAGACAAGCAGGAACAAAAAACAAGACAATAGAAGGAGCTGCTGGGCAAGTCCCGACATGCAGAGGAAGAAAGTGTGCAGGAAGAAATTTGTAACACAATCATTTGTGAGCTTTTGTCATCAAATGTCCATACACATGTATCATTCTGCTTTAAAATGATCCTTTTCCCCTTTCTTTATGCTGAGCTAACTGGCTGCTGCCTCATATTTACCGCACAGACATGAGATTGGGCATTTATCTTCCCATCTCAACTCTCACTAAGAAAGCAGATAAGCTAATTCAAAATTCAAAATTGCAACAGGTCGGTACTTGCAGTATCTTCACACTAGATAGGGGTGGGAAAGCAGTAGATTCCAAAATGCCTCGTCCGGATATTTAAATGGCCAAGTGTCTGCAGTCAGTTGGGTTTGGCAGCAGAGTGCTGATAAACACTAAGAACAATAGCGCCATTGAAGTGTCTTTAGTGTTCTCAACTGTTGCCACGATCATAGTTTGGAGCTCCTCAAAGTGAACTGCGGTGCGGTCTGTAAAACTCTCGACTGTATAATCTCAACCAAACTGCAGGAAACGACCTCAAAATGCAACATTTTATGGTACATCATGCTTCACTCAAGTTACAGGAGCCAACACAGTCACATTCCCAAAACTGTCCAATTAATGGGCAGATAGTGATACCATGTGACTTTGTTTACAAGCCCTGGTCTGCTTGTAATTGTGCAATGTGAACATAAACAAATCAAATCCAAGAAATTGCACTTTCCCCCCATATGGTTCTGAGCAAGGACAACATGCAGGAGTGTTTGTGCCCCGAGAGGAATTCTTCTTTTTGTTTAAAGACAACAAGTATATACATGCAAAGGCACATAGTGTACAGGAAAGTGGCAGAGTGGAAGAGTATTCTAATACCAGGTGCAGATGTAATCCAGATGAATGCAACGGTCTGCAAAGGAGGTAAATGTTGATATCAGGTGAGCAGATGATTTTGTTTTTCCACTTCTGTGCGCTCCACGGCACACTGACAGAGAGCCGAGCTGCTCTGTAAACGAGCTGCCTGTCTCTGTGTGTTTAATTGGTTTGTTTGGGAGGAATTTTAACTGAATTCCAGTTGGGATTCATCTCAATTGAATTGTGGCCGGGCTTCAGAGGGCGCAGCAGCAGCAGCAGCAGACGCAGGGGAGGGTGGGGAGGAGAGAGTGAGAGAGGGAAAATGGTTTGGCTCTGGAGCCTTACAACAAGCTCCAACAGGAAGTCATTCAATGGGAAAACACACACCCAGAACAAAACAACCACACACTGACACACACACATATGAACACACGTGTGTGTATACAAGCCAAAACACAAAAGAGAGACGGTCAATTTGGAATGCATTCCTCCTCCTCCTCCCTGCATGAGTCAGTATGCGTGCGTGTGTGTGTGTGTGTGTGTGTGCATGTGTGTCATTTGATGGGCCTTCAGTAGACTGCAACAGCATCTCAGCGACAGATGAGTATCAGGTAGAAAAGTGAAGGAGCAAAAAAAGAGAGGGTGAAGGAGAAGAGACCGAAGATGAAGAGAAGCCATGTGGAGGAGGACATGGTGATGAGGACATGGTGATGAGGACATGGTGATGAGGAAGGGGGTGAAACGAGAGAGAGACGGGGTCAAAAGTGGGGTTTTCATGTAAACAAACTGCACTGCCCTCGGGCACTTTCTGCACGCGTGTCTGTGTGTGTGTGTGTCTGTGTCCTCATTCTTTTCTCACTTTGCCAAATCCTTAAAGCGGTACGCCACTTTTTTGGGACAGTAGCCCAATGGTCAACTCCCCTGTTAAAACACAGACACTTAAACGATCCACGTGTCCTCGGTAGACTGTTATTTCTGAGCTCCAGAAAACTTTTATACCACGGCTTTGAGGCGAGCAGCTCTTTTGATAGATTACAGTTGGATTCATCATTTGTCCGGGTAATCAATAAATCTCATCTATAAACTGAAACAAATTCCCAGCAACTCCCTGTGGTTCAGCAGCGCGGTACATTTTCTTTGATTCCCATCCAACTGAGATCATATTGAGTCATGCTGCATTTGATGTGGATTACCTTCAGAGTCCCAAGAGTCTGTTCTCAACCTGTAAAAGAAAAGTGAGTGTACGCTGGCTTTGGAATCATTTGCAAGATTTGGAAACACTGCCTTCGTACCAGGCAATCAAATGCCATATTTAAAAAAAACATTGCGTGAGCAATTCAACCTCTCTCCTTCCTCCTCTAGCACTATGCAAATAAGCCATACAAGCGATGTGAGAATGTTGTAAACATATTTTTTATGTAAAACTGTGCAAACTTCTGTTTTGGCCAGGTTGATCTCTTGTAAAAGAGGCCGTGTATCCCAAGAGACTTCCTGGTGAACAAAAGGGTTTGACTAAATTAAAATAGAGTGAACTTTTAGCTGCAACAAGTTCTTATTTTCTCATGTTTGGGACATTGGCATGCTTAGGTGTTATGATGGAGCCCAGGAGCAAATGATTGTCTGCCTTAAAGCACTAAATTATTCAGCTATACAAGTCATTAATCGTATCAGTATAAATAAGGTCATCAGGAAGACGTTCAGACAGTCTTGCTTTGGTGGAAGAAGACAGGAAAATATGCTGTTTCTTCAATGACTTTGTGACAGGTTGGGGATAAGTAGAGGGATCCCTTCGTGACAGTATTATTAGAAGATGTGAAGCCTGTCTCACTAAGCAGTGTTGGCTGGATAACTGCACCGTGGGGGCTGCAATTAACAACGGTCTATTATCACTGATTAAGCCATCGTTAAGTTGCTCGTTTTGTCCGACTCGTAGTTCAACACGAAAGATGTTCGATTCACAAGGATAGCAAACAGAGAAACGCAGCAAATCCTCACATTAGCAAAGCTGGAACAAGACAGCGTTTAACATTTTACCTCAATAAAAAACTGAAATGATTTATCAATTATAAAAATAAAAACTTACAGCTAATTTTCTGTGGATCTGCAATCAAATGACTGATTAATGATTCAGCGGTACCTTGATGTGCAGAGAAGAAGCCTGAGCCCAATGACTCCATACTACAGCTTATTTATTTAAACAGTCATTTATTTAGTCACAGCTCACTATGGAGAGATATTTGGGATCTGATTACACTAAAAAGGGAGTAAACGAGGACCTACTCGTCTTCCACAGCATTTATTTATGGATTTGGCAGCATATCTGAACGATAGTTTTCATATTCCTGTCCCGTAAGGCTAACTGATTGAAGATGGAATTCGTACCGTCTCAACCATGGACTCATTTTATTATATTGATGTTTAACAATAGAGCATCTTTGACATTTTGACCTCAAATACAAAAGCATTCCTGCAATTATTCCGAATCCACATCCCTCCTCTCCCAGATGTGTTCGCTCTCTCCGTCTCTCCTCCATGATTCACATGTTGATTTCAGTGGGCAATAGCAAATAGACGGGATGAAATATACACAAACAAGCACATGTTTCTGAGTATTCACACACTTTATCGCCGGAGTAACCATTTCCTGGGAATTCCCTTTAAGAGGGAGAGACAGAGAGAGACAGTGTGTCTGAGACCGAGAGAGAGAAAGGAAGGGAAATCAAAAGGCCATGGTATGCACTGTTTGCGTGACAAGACCCTTCTTGCTAAGCCAAACACACACACACACACACACACACACACCCACACACACGCATCACAACACCACTGCAGTGTGAAGCTCTGTTGCTAATAACTGGTTTTACATTAAAAACTGGTGTTGTCCATTTTTTTGTTTGCGTGTGTGCAAGTACCACCAAACCTGACCTCATATCTGCAACGTACACCTATGATGAAAGCCATATTGGAACTATGGACTTCTATGTGCAACAATTCGATGATCACCACACGCACACACACGCACACACGTGCGCACACTTGCAACTGTTGGAAGACACAGGCCTTCAGTCAGTGCCAGATCAGTCAGCAACTCGGTTAATCATTGATGGCCGCTCAGACACATGGACACACACACCTTCTTTCTCTGTAGAGGAGATTGCAGAATGGCCCTGCACTCTGCCTCAGAAAACCCCAACACACACACACACACACACACACACACACACACACACACACATAATAATTATGGTCGCTGCTGACATGGGCAGGCGCATGTCAGGGTTGCCAGACACACCGCCACCGAAATACAGTTGGAAAAATGGAGCAGTAGAAAGAATGAAATCCTTTGTGTCAACATGATTTATGTTGTCATCAAAACAAAAACAACAACAACTTTTAGCAACTTTTAACAAAAACATAAATTCTTTCAGCTCAAGGTGCGCTCAAATGGAGACAGCTTCTATGGGATTCCCACTCAGACAGGTGCTTTCTCTACTAACCCACTGGCGGGGGGGGGGGGGGAAACAGAGAGAGAAACAGCAGGGTGAAAGAATGAGTCTGAACTGAACCTGAGCCCGAAGAAAACCGGCTTGACAAGAATTCAACACAACACACATGCGCACACACACTCAAGCACTGATGCCTGCTGGTATACAGGGGAGTTTTCTAATACAGTCTCTGATTAACGCACGCTTGCACACATAGTGGGCTTCTGTGTTCGGAGCATTTTTTTTTGGTGAGGCTGTGCACACACCTGCACACATTGTCCGTGTGTGTGTGTGTGTGTGTGTATCTTTCACGCACGCACGCACACACAAACACACACACACACACACACACACACACCAGTCTCGTGTGTCCCTTCACAACAGTGGGCCTATACTGTCAAAAGTCATGTCTCGTGTCGTCTGTCTCTTGTCTTTCAGTCAAATCCGATCACATCAGGAGGAACTTGAAGGACCTTCTTTTTTTTAAGTCAACAAACAAAGATTTGGTCTCACTTCGAGGCTTTAAGAGCTGTCTGAGCATTGAGACACGTTTCATTCTCACCTCGTCCCATTTGATGAATTTGCCCCCCTTCTTCAGCGCTTCGTGGACGGACACTGGTTTGAGCTGCAGCGCGTGGACTCCCGGCTTGGCCCCGGCCATGGCGAGGGACTCCCTGCCCGGGTGCCAACGCCTAAACCCCGGCTACCGCGACTCCTTTGGAAGGCACAAAAAAAAAAAAAAACAACAACACTCTTCCTTCCTCCTCTTCCACCCCGGAGCTTGTTCTTCTTTTCCGGGGAGAGAGTGAACTGCAAGTGCGCGGCGAGAGGGAACTTTTTTTTTCAGACCCTGACCTCAACAGTTGGTAAACGTCACCGAGAGTTTGAAGAACATGAGGAGTAAAATCCAGAGAGAGAAGGAGAAAGACAGGACTGAGAGTTTCGGCGCGCACCGCCGCTGTCTTGTCCGCGTCCACGCAACGCGGTGGCGCGCCTTCAACCCCCGCTTTTTATTATGAGCTTTGATTGTTATATTTGTTTATTTATGCCGAATCCTTTAATCGCGCACTTGAGCCCGCAGAGAGATCCCTTCCTTCCTTCCTCCCATCTGGTCGACCTCTCTCCTCTCCTCTCGCTCTTCCAAACTTTCTCTGCTTTCTCTTTCTCTCTCTCTCTCTCTCTCTCTCTCTCCTGTCGCCTCCGACGCGTCTCTTCTTCTCTACTCTCTTCCCTGCATGTTTTCTGTGGGGGGGTGACAACAAAAAGAAGATTCCGAGAGGAGAGAGAGTGAGGGACAAGGGCAGCGTCAGACAGCGCTGAGTGAACGAGCAGCGAGAGAGCAGGAGGGAAGTCAGAGATTGTGTAAAAGGGGTGTGTTTTAATTCAATTCCTCTGACTGCCTGTCCGTCCGCATGTTTCCTTAAATATACAGTGTGCATGTATTATCATGAACACGATCGGGTCCGTGTTTTCTTTATCTCAAATAATGTTTGTTTTCCCCAATAGTCTATTTGCTCAAACATTTACCCACCCGGTATGTTGACTTCATCACAACTCCGAATCTCCCCGAACTTAAAGGTGCGCAGTGATTTAGTATTGTGCGTTCATAAAGTTTGGGGACTAAAACGTGTCTTTCATCCACTCCTGGTAAACGTGTTTGCCACTTTGTAATACAGGCTTTCAGTTGGACATTTGTAGTCTCCCAACCCAAGTGGAGATGACCCTTTGTGACATTATGTGTCATTTGTTTTCTTTAACTCTGTAAAGCTTTTCTGGAGCCAAAGAGGACATATACAACTGTTTTAACTTCCCCTCTGACTACATTGACCGTGATGTGTAAAATGTCCCCTTTAATGAGCCCTCTAGTTCAGTGCTAAATAATATGAATCTATGTTTATTGTAACAGTATACATCCACATACTGGCAGCACCACAAGACAGCCAGGACTAATCTAAGGAGGCAGAAGAAGATAAAAGGCTTAAGAATGTGGGGGGGGGGGGGGGGGGGGGGGG
>NW_022280041.1:9057183-9058999 GCF_004355925.1 Anarrhichthys ocellatus | reverse complement strand
TTTAATTCTTAAAATGTTCCTGTTTTATGTGATGAAATACTAGATACCTTCACCTCTTCAGGCATCTAAACACCCATCATTTAAAGTAAACTGTGAGCAACTCTTTGGTTTCTCTGAGCGAAAGTCTGTGTAAGGCCTCGATGACGGGACACAAGAAGACGCTGCTGTGTTTTAAAGGGAGGGTGGAACATTTTGGGAAATGTGCACATTCGCTTTGATGGCCATAGACGATAGGATGAACAGCACTCTCATGTCTGTGCGCTGAATGTGAAGCTAAAAACAGCTGCTGCTTAGCTTAGCATTGCTTAGAGACTGGGAGCAGGGGGACAGTAAGACAGCTGGCCCAGATTAAACTACAGCCGTGTTTTTAAAAGTAAAGTGCCGCAAAGCTCCTTATATGTTTTGCAATATTACAAACATGGTGGCAGTTATTAGAAATACACAGTAATCAGTTTAGAGGTCATTCTGAAGCAACAGGGGTGCTGCTCAGGCAGTCCGGTTGTGAGAATAAGGGTACTTTTTGTAAATGATGATGTTAAATCTGCAACCTATAACCGCTGCAAATCATTTAGAGGGGTTCGGAGGAAAGGTAATCGAAGCCACTGGAAGTCATCAGATAACTTTCCCCCGCCTCGTCTTGATCCGTGGTATCGTGTTGTAAGGAGCGTGAGAGCATAGTGGCTGCACAGTTCAATCCCGTCCAAATCCTGCTGCCAAGCAACATTGGACTGCTCATAAAAAAAAAAAAAAAACACCCTACAGAGCAACTGATTTTTTTTGGCAATTGTTGCCATTCTCCAACTCCCTAACTACACCCGGCAGGAATGTCTGCTATGCTGCAGCCCGCTGACTGACTGATTCACTGAAAGCCTGGTGGTGTGTTTTTCCTTGAAAACCAAGAGAATCCAAAGGAATCAATCAGAAATAATCCGTCATGAACAGAACATTTTAAAAACTGCTGGTGTCAGCATTACATGACCCTGAGGTGCACACATGCAGCGGGTCAGACATTGTTTAACAATTCAGCAGCTAGACGGACTGGCATTGAGGTGGTTGTGTGTGTGTGTGTGGGCCGAGTCCAGGTAGACTTGTTGATTAATCTGATCTTGAACCACCACACACACACACACACACACACACACACGACCTCTCAAATGACAACAAATAAATGCATGCATTCTTTCAACAGTGCAGCACACATGCATAAGCAGGGATATTGTGTTTCTCTGCTGCATAATAAAATGCACACACGCTACCTTTCCCCTCTATACAGACAAATTCATTTATTTTTAGCCGGACGGCATTATGTTGAACGCTGCGTTTGAAGTGCAGGCACCTGTGGTGTCAATAGACGGCCTCCTCCCTCCATTCAGCCCTCTCTCTTTTCACAAAATACATTCTCACTTTAGGTCTCTCTGTCCGAGCCTCTCTCTTCCTCCTCTGTGTGGACATCAACAGGACATAGTGCACATGGGGCTCATCTGATTTTTTTAGGTTTAGTGACACGTCTTGACAACAATGGATGGTTTGCCATGACGTTTGGTCGAGATCCCCAGATGATGAACCCTCG
The DNA here is from genome assembly GCF_004355925.1 of Anarrhichthys ocellatus. Classification (NCBI taxonomy): domain Eukaryota; kingdom Metazoa; phylum Chordata; class Actinopteri; order Perciformes; family Anarhichadidae; genus Anarrhichthys; species Anarrhichthys ocellatus. The sequence goes on along the minus strand of NW_022280041.1, from coordinate 9,057,429 downwards.
TGACTTTGGCAATTCTCTGATCCTCTAGCACCACCACCAGGTTTTCACCTATTCTGCGATACATCTCAAGGTCTTCAGAGCATTCTTATAGCAGCAAACAACTAGATATGTAGAGGAGAACTATCTACCTTTGGGCAGTGAATGAAGTCATTCTCCCTCTGTGTGTTGTTAATTGAGCTTGTCCTTGCTTTAGCATTGTCAGTGGTGTATAGTAACGAAGTAGAAATACTTCGTTACTGTACTTAA
>NW_022280041.1:9051179-9052183 GCF_004355925.1 Anarrhichthys ocellatus | reverse complement strand
TTTCCAGTAAGGTATCTTTACTTTTACTCAAGTATGGCTTTTGGGTAATTTATACACCACTGAGCATTGTTAGTGCATGTGAGCGTGTCCCACTGGTTAGCTTGCGGCCGCTGCTCTGCATACGGCGGTTTCTCTGGTTTCCCCTCAGGTAAACACTGTTAGCTCTATCACCACTTTTGTCATAGTTTGCACTGTTAGCACTGTTAGCAATGTTTGCCGACATCCACCGACTCTGCCATTGCCATGTTGAGAGCCGTTGAGAGGCAATAAAAAATGCCCCCAATCTTGAGTAAAGCACCTTTAAATGACCCCCTGGTTTATAGCACCACCAGCAGGTTAATATTGAGTGACGTGTCCTGATAACTATTCAATGGCATGCCATGAAACAGCTTCAGTGTCCTCACAAGCCCCCCTTCATAGGACCACAAAAGACAGGGATAGAAGCTGAAAGAGGACATGCAGACCATGAGGAATTGTAAATGAGATACAGAAAAGAGGAAGATTTAAAGGGAATGTAAGGGGTATAGATAATTCACGGGAAATATAACTGGAGCGAATGTAAGATCTAATCATGTTTAGGTATTTACTCTTTTGTGTGAGTTTAACAGGGTCTTTCCTATTTTCTGTGTCGCATTCAGGAAAATACAAGTATTAGAAAGAAAGAAGGTCAGTAAGAGACGGAAAGCATGAAAGAAGGAGGAACGGGGTAGAGCTCGGAATGAGGCGATAGGCTGTCAGAAACATTGTAATGGCCTGTTAATAAAGAGGGTTATGAAAAGAGAATAAAGGGTGACAACAGAGGTTAAAAATGGAACAAAGTGAGGGAAGAGTTTGCAGAGAAAAGGAAGACCCACAACCACTTCTCTCTCTTTCTCTCTCTCTCTCTCTCGTTCCCTCTCTCGAGTAACAGCCAGATCTTTCTCTCCAACGCAAAGCCATGGACTCACAAAGACACATTGTATAAAGACACACAGGCATATTCACTGTCTTGTCACACACTGCCC
>NW_022280041.1:9048178-9051079 GCF_004355925.1 Anarrhichthys ocellatus | reverse complement strand
TCTCCGCAGCGCTGCTGAGATTTTTGGCCTGAAGTCGCTTTTGGGTAATTTACAATTTATGTTTATTTTTACAGTTCACTTGAGACTGGACCCCATCTGTCTCCATAACACCGTGTGGTTATTGTCTAGAAAAGCTATCATGTGGGCTCGTGAGCAAAGTGATGGTTACGGTTTCCCCCAGAAGAGGCATTCATATACAATGCAGATGGATACGATGGATAGTTCCATTCATCACTGTCCACTCGGTCCAAATGAGTTGAGCTCCTTCCCCTGCAGCCTCAGCATGCTCCAAATGTGGGACTGCACCCTGGACTTCTGCCCCTTCATCACGGTCACGTCTGAAATGTGATCCTGTACTGCCGTCCGGTGGCCGCACGGTGACACTACCGTCCCCTAAACTGGATTGTGCAACAGTTTAAGAATGTGGATGCACGAGTTTCAGCTCTGCATCTCCTGTGCTGTGAGAACCATGGGTGCGTAGCCTACCTGTGTGTGTGTGTGTGTGTGTGTGCACACCAATCACAGCGATCTGCGTTAAGTGTATTTGCTCAAGTGAATCTGGGACAAAGCCATTGTGTATACAATAACAATAACGATTCAAATGATTTCACAGTACGCCTCCATGGTGACTTCATATGCTTGTGTTTTGGCTTTATTTTGTTTCATGCATCATGCGATATATGTCAGTCAATAGCTCCACTTGATGTAAGATGCTCTGCATGTGTTGATCTGACTTAAGTAGGTCTCCTGGAGTGTAGTTGACTCTGACCTTGAAAAGAGAATGTGTTTATAATCATAAATAAAGTGTAGCCTTATTCTTCCCGAGTAGCTGCAGATCAGTGACAGGCTTCAGTATTTATGAAGCTTGTATCTGTGTAAACAAAAGAGTGCAATGAATGGCCAGAAACAAATGAACTGATGTATGGATAACTGAATGGGTGCAGGCCCAGGGGCCCAAAGTGTAAGCCCTCCTCCTCCCCAGCCTTCAGCTACAACATGTTACTCAATGAGCCATGTAACAACCAGGAAGAGACTCAAAAGGACTACAGAGAATCCTATAACCCAGGAGACACATGTCTGAGCCCAGGGGCCCATTGTCACAAGATCCGCCCATGAATGTGCTGAGTGGAAACGGCTCAACAGTTCCCCCCTGTGGGTGGATGACTTCCTAAACTTCGGGCTCCCCAGTAAGAGGCAAAGGAGAGAGGTCTGAATTTCTGAGAGAGCAGTCCCCCAAATGAAGCTCCAGGAGTCCATGTAAATATGATACATAAATTGCAGGTGAACGACTGGTTTGTAGTGTCAAGCCAGGTGTGGGCTGTATGTGGTGAAAATACTGCACGGTCACACTATAGAGGAGGAAGTACAGAGACTGAGAGCAGACCACCGAATTTGTCTCTTCCTCTTATGTTCTTACTATGCAGTACTTTACTTGCATGACTTTTTTAAATGCAGGATTTTGAATGCACTATAGTTCTCTTCAGATTGCAGTTCAATAATAGTAATGATGATAATAACAACACTAACAATAATAATGAGCTAAAACTTGAGGTTTTATAGTGAGATTATTTGAGCTCACTAAATGACATTTTCTCACACCCAACTGTTTCAATGTTGCATGCACACATTATACTGACTTCCTCTCCAGAGGTCTGTGTCCATCTGACATGAAGTGGAAACACCCAAATATCACAAACAGCTCAAGTCCACTTGTGCAGATGTGCACAACTAGTTTGCGTACGCATTTTCCTCTTTTACCAGGTGACACATTTGTATTTTTTAGTTTTTTCGTGCAATACTGACTGCAAGTGTATGTGTGTCTTTTGTGAAGTGTGTGTTCAAGTTACCGTGTGTGTACGAGTGTGTGTTGTCCTGTCTGTGCTTACTCAACTGTAAGTTTCATGCTCACTGAATAATTCAGGTTTCTTGTTGCCATGGTTGTCTGAAACAACACACACACACACACACACACACACACCAATATGAGCATGTTGACAGATGTGAACACCCCCATACATGCTAAAAAGGAGAGAGAGAGAGAGGAGACATTATGAATTAGCTCCCTCTCTTTACCTCCCCCTACACCTCACACTCCTATTATTATTAAAACTCGTCCTATCAACCAGCCTAGCCGGGTGTGGGGTTCCCTGCTGTGACAACACAATGGACAGACTGTGAAAGACTGGGACTGGTTTCCTGTTAATGGAACACTTCCAGTAGTTTTTTTTTTCTTTTTCAAATCTCTGTTGAAGCTTTAGGATGAAACGTAAAAGTTCCAAAACTGAACCCAAACTAGAAAATCCAGCTGCTCCTGCTGCAGCAGAGCGTGTAACATTAGAAGAGAAAAACATTGAGCAAACATGGAATATATACAATCATATTTTGTGTACACTGTAATCTTATCTTTTCATAAACTGTGAAATGTAGGTGTGAAATTTTGTCTGTATACATTTCACACTCAAGAGGAGACAAGTGTTGTGAACTAACCAGGATCAAATACTGCGTGTTTGTCCACGTCAGGCCCCTAAATTCAAATACTGTTTAAGGACAATGCACTGCAAGCCTAGTATAGTAGGTCTTCTTTAGTGGATAATGGTTTGCCTTCAACGGTGAACATTAAAAAATGTCTGTCTTTGATGTTGATGTGATCATAGCAGTATAGAGCATATTCCTCTCGTGCCAAGTGAGTCAAACTATTTTAAAATTAGGACAGTGCGCCTTTTCTTTTTTTTTTCCCAGTAGCGCTACGTCGGGTGCGCTTGGGTCCAGTCAGAGAGCGCGCACGCACCTCTCGTGGGGGGAGAGAGAGAGAGAGAGAGAGAGAGAGAGAGAGAGAGAGAGAGAGAGAGAGCGAGAGAGAGAGAGAGAGAGAGAGAGAGAGAGAGAGAGAGAGAGAGAGAG
>NW_022280041.1:9021533-9048168 GCF_004355925.1 Anarrhichthys ocellatus | reverse complement strand
AGAGAGAGAGAGAGAGAGAGAGAGAGAGAGAGAGAGAGAGAGAGAGACGTGTGATTTCTCTTTGTACTGAATCAAGAGTTGAGACCTGCGCTGCTTCTGCTCACCTCTCTCTTTTTTTATATAAGCAGAGTTTGCATGCTGTAAATAGCCCAATAAGCCGGTTACACTTTACGTTTCACGGTAACCGTCAGTCCCGTTTGTTTTTGTGGAAGCGAGCGACCACAGCCAATGTCCCTTTAAGCGATTTTTGGACAACAAAAGCATCAGGTTCAACGTTGTTTCTTCGGGGGATTCCAAGTCACACATTCATCAGTCGGGATTTTTTCCAGTGCGGAAAAGCGAGCGGCCGCGCGTCCACAGACCGCTTCGACTCCTTGCTGTCGCTCCTTCCACACTTCCACATATCCGTGGGGGGCTTTTTAAAATTTTTTATAACCAAACCGAGCGATCATGGCTGCTGTAACAAGCCCGGAGACGAGCCCTCAACCCCGGGTATATTTCCAGACGCCGGGCGGCACCACGGAGGAACCGGAGATCCCCGTTCGGAAGCAGGGACGCGTAACCGTCAAATACGATCGTAAGGAGCTGAGGAAGAGACTGAACCTGGAGGAGTGGATTATCAACCAACTAACGGACCTATACGACTGTGAGGTAAAGACCCTAACAATATAACCGGCCTCACAAAACCCGATCGAACGTATCGATCAGGCGGCTCTGCTAAGTAATAGGGCTCCGTAAATCAGTTGATCAGCTCCGGGGATTGTCCGTCCGTCCAGTCCGAGAGCAAACTGTTGATAAAGAAACAATTATAGGCCCTTTGTCATTGCTTTTGGCCTAGCCTCGCGTGTTCTATAACCTATAGGATCTGGGCCATATGCTAGGATGAGGTAATGAATATGGCAAACTAGGAGTGCGAGGAAGCTGAACATTAGCCGCAAGAAACAAAGAATTCATGTCAGACATTTCTACCAGTCAGATAAAGCCGCTGTGGTTTTACTTCAATCCCCCCCACCAACATGTATAGGCTAAATGTAGCTGATACAGCTTTATTACCTTATCATGAAATAGACAGCCTCTGCTGTTCTCTCTTCTGATTGGCTGGAGCTGTAAAGCACACCTGTGAATTATTTTAATAAAGTCTTAATAGCTTACTGGAAATCATACTTTTGTCATTAAAGACATTGTTAGGCCGCTGTTTGGGGTGGGAAAATTAGCATGTTTTTATTCAATATGGAAATTTAAAAAAATGTGTGGCTGTGTCTTTGGTTACACTGTGGCCCATGGTGCATGCCCCTTCCCTCATGTCTTGTCTATTCTAATTGCAAACTTTTATGGTGAGGGAGACACCTTATGGGAGGCAAATGAGGTGATACTGATCAGTCTGGGTGGAGGGGTCCAGTCATGCGCCGTGTTGGGGGGGGGGAGGGGCCTTATAATGACCTCCCCTGGCTGTCGTGATGACTGAGCACAATCACACCAGAGTCCCTCTGCAACATCACACATCAAACCGTTGGCCGTGGTGACGCACGGAGAGCCGCGCAGCTCTAATGTAACCTGGCGGCGGCTGTGGGTGGAGCTGCTGGCGTCGGTAGTTGGTAAGCTCATGTCAACTCTACTGAGCTGGCATTGACCCACATTCTATTCCCAGTAGCGCGAGGAATACAACGACATAACAGGTTTGGAGAATTCCCAGTTGGCTATAGGTGAGACCAGAAAAAAAGGCAGGAGGCTGGAAGACAATTCACACATATTAGCACAAGGTCAGGCTGGTCTTTGGGGATAAATTGTTGTCATTTAACAACAGCCTCTTCAGGAGGTCTGGCTGTCTCCACATTTGCACCTGGAAGTCCAAAATCCAATCCACTGACAAACTATAACTTATTGTAACTATATTATTCCAAGCCAATGTTAAACAAGAGCGTAAATCAGTTTCCAACCCTCCTGGAGGGTCAGACACTGATACCTCTCTCATGTGAAAACCAGATTGCATCGCACTTTCATTGAGATTTTAACAGCGGTTACCGGGATATCCCGTGACATGAGGATAGTAATAATAAAGTAGCAGGGATACTACAGAGCCTCACATGCCAGCAGAGGCGATTAAATGGCCTGGAGAGGATTTGAAAATCAATGAGCTGTGATTGTGTGCCAATGATGGATTCAGAAGCTATGGATTAAAACCTGGCAGAGTAAAAAAATCTCTCATTCACTACTCCACTCTTTCAGCCATGCATGTGCACAGATGCTTTATTGTTGTTAATTATTGTTTTTTTTTGTGGGTTTTTTGCACCAACAGGGTCACAAAGAGTCCAAAAAGCCCCACAAATGGTTGTCGCCATGACAGTGAGACTGAGGTTGTAATGATTCGTTATTGTCAGATCACAGATACAGCATGCACTCACGAGATCGGACATGTTGATTTAATTCCCATTTTTTGGACGCATATCACTCATTCATCGCGAATGGCGATGCCTATTTTGTGCTTTTCCATCCACAGTGTTTCCACTCAGCTTTTCATTGTCCCGATTCCGTCTCTGCCTCGGCTGTTAGACAACAAAGAGATTAATTTACAGTCGGTTCGCTGATGGAGACACATTGGGCTCATTTAGACGGCGAGATGGGGAGCACGTGCTGCTAAACAGTGTAACTGGAGAGGCAGCTTGAGCCGGTCAGGGAGCAGAGTGGGAGAACCCTGTTCGATGTCACAAGACATGGAGAGATATGTTACTCCTTTTCTTCCACCTCCCTGTGTCCCTCCTTTATTTAACCTTTCACTCCTTTTCCTACCGTGTCTGTCTTTTTGTTCTGATTCATGCCGTATTCCACATTTTCATTCCCGCCCCCTTCATTACTTCCCATCTCCCTTTATTTCTCTCCTGTCTTGGATGCTTATTTCTTCTAATAATAAAACCGGCATGGAGTTTGTTCAACAGGGAATTCATAATGAGCCATTTTCCCCAATCATATAATCCCTTTAAAACATGCTACAAGCAGTCTTTCCTGCCAGACAGCTTGTCAGATATTCATCCAGCCACTCAGTCCGTCTATCAGTCACAGTCGTTGTGGGTAATAGTGAGGAGCCAAGCCTTGATACGGTTCCATGGCAACGAGGCTTCAATGTTTACGTTGGTTAACTGTGCAGTGGGAAAAGAAAGGTTGTGTCAATTTGGTGGAAGAAAAGCTTGGTGAAATTATCATTTCCCAAAAGCCCCTGTTTTCATTATTTTCTTTCAATGCAGGATTATAATTCGAGCCATTCAGTTATTATATTAGCAGGGCCTTTGTGAATTCCTGCAGTCGGGTGTTAATGTGGCATTTGCATTGCTGAAGAAACACACCTGGTTTCGACAGGGTGCTCAGTGATAGTGAAGGGGTGGCTTGAGTTCATCTGATAGCACTCTGGGGGATTATTTAGACAACAAAGGGTGAGAACCGCACTGCAATAGAGCCTCGAAAATCCTACTCCAATTCCCACTCATCTCACAGTTTATGTTAGAAACCCAACTGTAAACTGTATTAGGTTGAAAACATAAACACTGAACCGGCAGAAAGTGTTTGGATTTAAGGGGGTTACTGGGTGTTTCTTTAAGGTTAGCTGCCTTTTACGCCGTCTTTGTTGTCGTTGTTGCGCCTCCACTCTATTACTGGCTCTGTATGCAAGGTGCTAAGTGACTTCAGGGACACTCTAGGGAAAGTGTGTGTGTGTGTGTGTGGGGGGGGGGGGGGTTACACTCACGTCACAACTCCACTTCTATTAAAAAAAATGACAGAATTTCACACCAGCCCTCGCATCATTTCCATGGCAACTGTGCTGTTAAAATCTGAATTTGTCAGTAAAGACTCACACTGCCTCAGTTTGCTTTGTTTTTTTGCAGCCAGTACGCTGGAGCTGACCAGTAGCTACATAGTTAACAGTGGGGCGAGTGGGCGGTCCAATCCCCAAACTCTAGGGCCCTACGTGGCCACACACTCACACACATAAACACAGATGGGGATACGAGTGAGAACAGAGGCAGGATTGGTGAACAGGAATGCAATAAACGGGGGTAGAGAAGGAAAAACAACTGGAGGGGATGGCAAGAGGAGAAGGAAAAAGTATCGGAGGAGGCAGGGATGTCAGAGTGTACTTCTAACACGTGTCCTCTGGCACTGCTGTGATATAATAGGAGTGCTCATAAAGTCCCTTTTTTTTTGACTGTGCTGAAAACAATCCAGTAACTTCTGACAGCTTCTGACAATGAATCTCAGTCAAACACTCATCAATAAACAGTACAGTAATGTGTAAACGGGTCATTTTCAGTCTGCAACAACAGACAGTTAAAGAGGACATTCAGAGCAATAAGAAAACACGACATGCATCCTGGCATGTTTGTTTAAGTAAGTCATTCCGGTCGACGGACACAAATGCACAAAAACACACGACATTTGCTTAAACCTCACACTTAAAGGTCTGAATACCAATCAGCATTACCCTGTTTCACTCGGTGTGTGCGTAAGAGGGTGACTACAAAGAGTGGTTGTTACACAGCGGGAGTGAAAGACTCCAGTGTGTCTTTGTAAACACCCCCCCCCCCCCCCCCCCCACACACACACACACACACACACGCACACACACACACAGACACGGGCATGCACACATCGTGTTAATAGCTTACATGTGGTTGTACGTACTGAACAGTCCTTTTCCTGTTTGATGTGGGGGGGGGGGGTAGCCTGACCCACTCACTGACCATGTGAGCCTTTTTTCTAAGATGAGGAGTGAAGAAATCAACCGTGAGGGAGACCAAGCATGCGTTTTGGTGAGAGTGCGAGCAAGATCGGAAGGAAGCAAAGAGCGCCAGGCGAGCAGAGGCCTGGATGAAGAGAGAGAGAGAGAGAGAGAGAGAGAGAGAGAGAATGAGGGATGTGAATCATCCAGGGGAATGGTTACGCATGTTATCAAAGGAAGTGTGTGAGAGTCATAAACACGCAGTTCATAGGAAAATCATAGACAACATTAGCACACGACTTTCCCCAGAAAGTATAATCATTGCACACACCTGTTGATTCTCACACACACACTCGCGTGTCTGGCTTTGGTTTCACCAAATTTGCACAATCACTTTTAAGAGATTAAGGAATGTAATCAACACATTTGTGGGTGACATGTCTTTTTTTAGCTGACAAGAACACCAGGTTGTCAAAGTACTCCGTTGTGGGTCATTTGTTTCAGCGCAGTGTTTAAACATCCTTTTAACAAAATAGCCTGCTTCAATTTCAAGAATGCAACAGATCATGCTCGTCGCCTATCCCTAATAATTTATTCTAGTACGTAAGCATGCAGGACAGTAAACAATAAGCTAGCACCCACTGACATATTGTGAATATCTTTGCGTAGACGTAACTTTTTCCGATTCTTTTGCTGTTCCCGTCCGCCTCTCTGTTTGTCACAACCCTTTCGGCCTGTGCTCCGTCATGTGACAGCCAGCGTAGCCCACTCATACAGTACTGATCGTCTGACACATTTCCACCGTGTAAAACCCTTCAGTATTACCAGCTAAGACCGATTGAGCTCGTCATTCCATACCCTGTCGGCAGAGTGTAAAAGGTTTACACAAAACCATTTTACCTTAATGATCACAAGCCAAGGGGGGCGCATTGGGAGATCTATTACGAAAAGTCCCAGCACCAAATCTAATTGCAGGCAGTAACTTGTTTAATGTTGTGGGACAGTTTACAGACTCGAGAGCCAGTTATTCATACACATCTTCCTGCTTAAACAGCTGTGTGTATTGCGTGTGCACATTTAACAGCCGTCCAGTAAATACTCAAGCCGTTAACTTCTTTGCTTCCATAAATATGACGACTGTGATGTATTAAAGCACCCCTTTGCTCTCCTGCTTCTTATTTTCAAGGAGCTACAATGCCGTTTCAGACAAGCACTCTTCTCGGTCCTAACCAGAGTGCTATTCGCTGTCCTTTGATGCATTTTAAGACTGTACAAATGCTTTTGATAGCTGTCCTGTGAAAGCTCCCGCACCCCGAGGACGTTTCTTAAAGTGAGAATGGGTACAATAGTGACATCGTTTGGTACACAGGCCAGTGTTATTACTATACGTGGCTCCAGGGTGTTGTAGCTGTAATAATGCTTTTAAATGAGATGAATATGAGGTTTTTGGTTATTTTATTTTATTTTTATTAGCCTCTATGCTGAGACTATGTTGAAATAATAAAAGAAAAGCCATTGTCTCAATATGTAGCAGTTGCAACAAGAGTTGGCAGCAGCTTTGGTCTGGAGTCGTTATAATCATGAAGTGTCTTTGTAAGTAAAGCCAACTGCCTGCAGGTTGGGTGAGGTAACACAGATCCACTCAGGAGTGTATTTTAGTCCCAGCAGGTGCATTAGAGCCAGTTGAGCTGTTGGTTAACTGCAGGGAAGCATGTGTCAGTATATGGCTGTAGTTACTGTCTCTAATTACATGTTTATTGTACCTTATTATAAGCCAGTAACAGACTGTACAGTAGCTGCGCACAATGTCTTTCCTGTTAATACCGTATATTTTAGAGAAGGTGATGGGACTTCTAATATTATTGTAGCTTTCATAGCCGTGCGGTCAGATTGGTTGTTCAGGACTGTGGCACTTGGTTAGCAGACACCGATTGTTAGGACGGAGCACCGGTGCCATGTTGGCCTCGTATGTCCGCCATGATGTCACCGCTGTGTGAAACCGAACTTGGTTATCGCAACGTGGAAGTCATGTGACGGGATTCTTGTGCGATTAATAAAAGTGCTCTGGTTTGAAATGGCTTTGGGAAGAAACGGATGGATGAGAGATGTGTGGACAGATGGACAGACAGCTGGTAGGCAGATAGACAAATAATTAAATTCAAATTATATTTGTAATAGATTGGCAATAGAGATGATAGTCAAACTGATGAATGAGGAGGAGGAATACAGTCACTTCTGTTATTTACCATAATATATTAAAATAATGATTCATGTGGTTTGATATTGTTTAGTATCAAAACTAGTATTTTAGCTTTCCACACTAATCGTTTGCTCCATGTGTGACACACAACACTTTGAGACACAAGTTTATTTAAAGTTGCATTTCATTGAGAAGGAAGGAACAACTGACCATATTTGGGCAAATAGTCTGATGAAGAAATGACTGACTCATCAGGGAGGGAGTCAAGCTTTTACTCACTCACACTCACATATACTCTCATTATGTTGGAATTAAGAGCATTAAATGAACAAATCAACACATCAAGAGTTCAGTCATTCACCTCTTTTTACAACCGAACAAAAAAACGTAAGTGCCATAAAACCCTAAAATACAGTTTGATCCTGCTACTGAACAAACTTCAGAGTGAATGATTTGCCAAGAGGCTAAAAGAATAAATCAGTTAGTGAAAGAAATGAATGATGATGTTGGGACATCCACTTTGTTATCAGGGTTGTTGTTGCTTCAGACCACGTCTTGTCTTGTCTCTTTGTCTTGTTTTTGTTTCGATGTGATAATCTGCCGGAATAATCTGTAACTGACCCAATATGGAATTCAGCCGAAGCCTTTACTTATTAGTGTGTCGCCAGTGTTCAAGAAGTCAGAGGCTGTGTTGATGATTGATCTGTATGAAAGCATTATAACGTTCTCTAATCCCTTTAGTCTCAATAGTGGCAAGAAACATCTCAGCAAAGTGGGTGAAAATAAACGGACGAAGTATTTCAATAGAACTTGAACTATAGCGCGTTAGGATTGCCAAACACTCCTGCCTGAAACTGCCAGAATGACATCATAAGTCATTCAATGAATGAAATGGGAAAAGAACAAACGAGTGTTGGGCCCCTTTGATTGTTTTAGTAGTATTTGCCAAGAGTGACATAATGATAATCAGCTGTAATCCTGCGCTCTTAATTTAATCTGCACGTAATCTCATGTTTCAGTCCAATTGTAGTGGTAATGGCTTGTAGAGGAGGTGCGTGTCTGTGTGGCCTTTCTGCATGTTGAGTTTTTTTTATTTTTTACTTGTTTGCTCTCATGGTAATTAACAATTGATGGTAAAACGGGAAAAATCAATTCAGAGCACCTCAGGCTACTTTTTTTTTCCAGTGTTCCCAAGATGCATGCACACACACACACACACACACACACACACACACACACACACACACACACATCGATATCAGTCTGTGTGTGAATTTGTGGAGCGACGTGATCTCAGAAATCGCAGAAACGACAGGCTTAAGAGGAGATGTGGAGGGTGAAAGTGGGCACTTGAGATGCTGCCTGGATCACGTATTTCAGATGAATGCACGAGGCATTTTGTAATTAGAGTGGGCGAGAGAGAGAGAGAGAGAGAGAGAGAGAGAGAGAGAGGTTTTGAGTGAGGAAAGCTGCATTGGTTTATGCTAATCACTAAAAGCTGCATGGAAATTAAAAGCAAAGATTAAAAGTTAGCAGCCAAAGGTTGTCCGCATATCTGTCACTCCCCTTAGAAAAAATAGCTTCACTACTAATACTACGCTTATGCTGTGTTAAGCAAATGAACAATTTTTTTTGCTCATTTGGGGGAAAATTGGGCAGCAGCGACAATCCGTTGCCCTGCCGGCACCGCTCGGTTGCCAGTACAAGTCTTCCCGAGGCTGGTTGTGACCCTGAGGGACCAGCCGGAGTGTTTTCCCCGGGCAGGCTGCAGCACAGACATGTCCAGTCAACACACACTGAACCACTGAAGCGTATAGTCGGGCCAAACAAGCCCGTGTGTGATTCATTCAACCGTACCGCGAGCAGATAGGACTTTGGGCAGCTTTTGAAGGGACTAAGGTCGGATGAGATAGATTTTTAGCAATATGTATGTGTGTGTGTGCTCTGGCGTGTAAGCATGATCCATGTCTATTAGCAGCTCTAGCTTCAGCTAACCATTTTCTTCTTTACAAGATATATTTATATATTTCAACTCTACTAATGCTAAATACAGTATTGATGATATTGTTGCCTAATTACAGTGTAAGAACTACTTAAACTCCCGTGCTTGCGTCTTAACTATAGTTCTGAATGTTTTCCTGGCATCATATAAAAGTTGCGTTCTGTGTACTTGGAGCCTGTTTGGTTTGGCTCTCTCCTGTCTGAAGCAACACACACACACACACACACACACACACACACACACACACACACACACAGGGACACGATGGCATGCCCGCATCCCTACCACTAGCCTCTGGCTCCTTTTACTTTACATGACAGAGCCGTTGTATTAGTAGTCAGATAGCAGGAAGGCTGCCGAGTCCAAACACATGGAGGCTCTGGTAGGATGTGCTCAATGACGGACATGTTTTTAAGAGAACAAAAAAATGTAGGAGCTGCATGCGGCTCTACTTCCACAGAGGTGCATGTAGAGTTAAAAAAATATATATATGACGGATAAAACAATGAAGCTGTATTCACTCGTCTTCATCCTGGTTGCAAGCAGGCTGAAGAGGTTCGTTCAGTTCAACTGTTTCGCCTGCAGCTCTCTCTCTTTTGTTTTTCATAAGATTCAAAACAGGACATCATATTCTTCCTGGGAGGAAGTACATTCAACTGATTAGCCGCACAATCGAGAAGACGATCAGCCACACAGACACACAAACAAACACACACGAACGAATGGTGCACAATAACACACCCATGTGACGTTACATGCCTACTGCAGACTGGATTAAGTACATGGCATTGTATTGATTCTGGATTTTTATGGTTTATGGCTGTGTGTAAGGCCACATATTCATTTAAGCACCACTTACATTAATTGCGCACACACACGCATACATTCCGTCAACGGTGTCCTCCTCAACAGTTTCTGTTAACTCTCACCATACACACACACTGTCAGCCGGCCACTTCCCACAGATATCGCTCTACCTCCCCTCCCCCCCTCGCTATCTCCCAAGGTCACGTGGCCTGACAGGAAGTCGCTGTGCGCTCTGGTGTTTTTAACCCCTTCTTCACATCAAGAGAAGAACAGATCCTGTCTTATGTTCTGGGGGTCACACGTTTGTGTGAGCCAATCTGCTTCTGGGAGGAAGGAAAAGGACGTGTTGGAGAGGGAGGCCAACAATGTCTGTTATTCAAAGAGCTGCAGATTCCTGATAAGCAATCGGGTGAGGGAGATAAAAAGAAGATGGAAAGCAGCAGGCGATGACTGACACAATGCATCCCGAATCCCTACACCCTTGTCGACCCCTCTGTGACTCCATCGCTCTCATTTTCTCTCTCGTGTTCTCCTGTAAGTGGCCCGCAGCAAGGTCCAAACGCTATGAATTGCTCTGGTACAGAGTGATTTGTAGGAGAGCAGTGAGCGGTAATGCCAACCAGACAGGAAGGGCATCAAAGGAGACCTAAAGATAAAGGGACAGAGGGGGAGAGCATGACAGGAAGTTGGTTCAAGCCCAGTATTTTTCCACTATTGCCATGCTGGGTTTTATCTTGTGTGTGTGTGTGTGTGTGTGTGTGTGTGTGTGTCTGTGTTCATCAGATGACAGAAGACCAAATTAGATCAGTCCCAAGGGTGTCGTGAATTACCACCTTGAGATGGCTTGCAGGCAAATTTATGGCTCAGTTTCAACTTTAAATATTTGTTGTTATTTTGACAATGAAGGGGTTTGGTACCTTCTGTAGTGTCCTTTATTTCTTAATCATATTATTATGTTTTTCTAACCCATGACCATGCACAGGTATTGCCTGCAGATATTTGCACATTATCGATCAGCACATCCTTAACTTCTCCATAGTTTTAAGTTCGGGAAAGGAAGATAAACAATGACAAATAAATCACAAAATGCCTCCGTCCTTTAGTTGAAATGTTTTAGTTCCATTTTTTGCTGTGACTTTTTATTGCTGACAATAATTTGTGGCTCAATCCATCGGTGTTTATTTAAGAAACAGGCCTGAGCACGCATACGACGTGTGAATTCGAAGGTGTGCTTATCGGCTCATCTGAGAGTCTCTGCACCCTTAGTCAAATAGAATTATGTGAATCTTTGCAGAAGCACGTTTTATCCATAAGCCAATCTTTTTGAACCTGAGCAATGCACGGATATGTTTTTTTTTTGTGTGGGTTAAACAGGACCGTACTTATCCTTAGCATTGCACGCTGTTCTGCTACTATCTCTTCTCTTTCGGTTATCTCTCTTTTCACCGGCCTTCAGCCACACTTCTGTTTTATCCTCCTCCGTGCTTGCCTCTTCTCTCATTTCTCTCACCCTCGCCTTTGTCTGTCCTTCAGCGTACCTCAGTGGGCGACCCGTGAGGACTCTGTCCGTGACGCACCAATAATCCCCCTTTTTCACAATCGCAACTAATTACAATAGCTGGTATTTAAGTATCGGGAAAGAGCTAAATGATTTATAGCTCGGGCCTTTTGTTTGGGACCATTAGACAAAGATGATTAAAGCGCAATCCAGTTTTGTCCATCAACATGCTATTTGAGTGCAAATACGTGGAAATACTAACCAGATGCTTTGGCTTCTGACATTTTGCTTCTTGCTCTGGCGTTACTGATGTGGAGCTGTCAGATTGTTGCGTGGACACTTTGTTCTCTCAACCTGAGAGAGCCTAAAAAACACACACCGACAGCCAAACCATCTCAGCTATGCCTGTGCTCACACCGCCTGCAGAGTGGTTGTGTGAATCTGCAACTCGCCATTGTCGGTGTTCGCACATATTTTGTACCTGTGTCACGGTGCCAAGTCGACCAGCATGGGGTAATAGTTTTAATGGACTCACTCACCCACTCCGTTATGCAAACACGTCTAAACACTCAGCAAAAGCACTCTCCTGCTTGGACTGACCTCGACACGGTTAAGACAGAGTGGATAGAATTGGAAAGGAGAGGCACATGGTGTTAGCGTAGCATGTCATTTATTAGTGTAAATTAGTTCCATGTAGATCGCACGTCAACCTCCCCTCTGCATCTGTACTTTTTTTCTCCACAACTAGTCAATAAAACGGATTAGCAAGTAAAGATCACAAAAGTAGGAGTAAATGTGGCGTAAAGGATTCTGGTTCATTCAGTCAAAACAAACACACGCACAAGGAACTTGGAGTAAGTGTTGTTGGCGCCACGCGGCCTACTTTTCCTACTCCATCCTCCTTCCTCCATCCTGCCTGCTCCAGCCATCGCTTCCCTCTGTCTCTAACTTCCTTGCCCCCCCCCATCCTTCATCCCTGCATTGTACCAAGCCAAAACATTGTTTTGTCTTCGTAGCAAAACAGGCGATTGGCCATCCTGAATTCGGACTATTTTTAATCCTGGTTAGTTGCTGCGGCGGTCGGAAAGCAAAAGTGGCCATTTATCACTCGTCATCCAGCTTTTTGGTGAAGCTAAGCCTCTCTGTAACTCTTCACATTTGAATCACTTCCCATCACAGGAATCAGCTATGTAGTGTGTCATCACTGGAAGACATGCTGTGTAATCCTCGTAGGTGGCCTCTGTGACCTTCTTAACACATGAAGCTTCCTACACTTTAAAGGCATTGGCTTATGTCCATCTTAATACACTTAATGTCCCCCTGTATCTTCTTTTTATTAGCCGTGCGTCTATGTTGCTCATTCTGCAGATTTTTACACAGTCCTATCAGCATTTGTTTAGCAGCCGTTTCTCAGGTTTTACGCTCACATCCTCTTTATATCATTATAGTTCATCTTTCACTGTGTGTAAGCCTGTGTGTCTTGCACGTAAATCAGGTTTTTTTTCTGATTTGAAGCCAGAGTACTGTGAAATCAAATCAATCTAAAATAAAAGCAGTTGACACATGACGTCTCGATCATCACTTCCCTTTCCAGAGATATTTACAGAAGCCACGATGGGCCTTTTTGCTGTAAATACGAGTGTGTGTAGCTTATGTTTTGTCCTGCGAGGAAGCTGTATCTGGTATTTGGTCTGTCCGAGCCTGCAGCAGCTATACACGGACCCCCCTGTGAGAGGAGTAGTTCTATGACCTACGCATGCACACAAATACGCTCTCATACTGTCGCATCGCATTCGGCTCCGTCCTGCAGGCAGCCTCCAGACAGACAGCGTGTCTGCCTCATTGTGTCGGTGTGGGAATCGTATTCGCAAGCTTGTCAGGAAGAGTATAATTAAATTCAAAGACCACAATAAAAATTGGGTCTGTATGCTAGTTTGTTTCTCAGAGGGCGCTAGTGGTTCAGACTGAAAAGGGCAGACATCTTGCTTACATGCAACATCAACAGAACCACGAGGGGAGTACTCAACACGACGGGATGAAACTGTGAACATGTTATTCACGATATAGTCACACTGAGAAGTCAAAAATCACAGTCACGGCTTTAAATAAGCGTGGGAATTATTACATGGGCCTTTTAAAAATAGCGTTTGCCTTTTGTTCAGTAGTCTAGAGTAAGTATGGCAATAAGATCATTATAATAAGAGAAATGGATTATTCATTGATGATACAAACTATCATGAATAGACCCTTTTACAGCCGACCTCGCTATAAATATGCGACCGCATGTTGGCAACGGACGGAGCGTTTTCGCCCCCAGCCATCCAGACGAGACAGCAAGCTTTAAACGTTGAATTGAAAAGCGTTACCAGCATCAAAATGTCTGGTTGTTGCATGTTTGGGGGGGGGGGGGGGGGGGGGATTTAGAATTGATATTCCAACAGCGGACTCCCGTTCTACAGAATTCCGACAGGCTCCCGGCCGCTTCAGAGCAACAGGTGTTACAGTTTATTGAGTGACCGTGTTTTTATAAGGATACCTACATGTTCTTTTAGTGTTTTCAACAGCTGCCGTCACTTCGAGCAACCACGGACACATTCGGCGGAGAGTCACCAGTTTGACATGGCCACTCGTTAAAACGCCATTTTCCTCCAGAGCTATTCAACATGTTGACTTCCACTGGACTGTTGAAATGCTCATGTTTGTGGGGCCCATTTTAAAAACTCAATAAAGTCAAAACTCTGAGTCTATGACCTTCTGTACACGACCACGGATAATGCAATTGGAAGCATCTAGTGACTTGTTTGCTCGTGATTTGTCTCTGGTGTAATGTTGTATGCTATTTTTTTACACCAAATCCATGTTTATATTTGCCCACTATATACTTGCTAATGTATTCTACCCACTCGCTAATGGCACACAGATCTAGAAAGTCAATTTGTTTAGGTTGCTTTCTAGTTCTTTGCAGAGTCTTGACAAGCTAATGCACTCTTCCGTACTTCCTTTCCCCAGAACTGCATACGTCATCATTGTTTACAAACAGAAGTCATTTCCTATGGAAGATTAGGAAATAAATGATCATTCCTCCAGCAAACTTGAACAATATGTGCAATCTTGTAGAGGTGCTGAAAAAGATTCCTGGTTGATTTGCCTCTTTTGAATAGTTCCACACTGCGCTGCTTTGTTCGCCGTCCTGCGGCGTGCGCCAATATCTTGTAGGCACCTTTCAGTCCAGATCACATCTGCGGCCAACAGTAAAACCCCCTCCAGACTCCAGACTAGTTCAGTAAGTCAGTCTGGAGGATTGTTTTGGGAATCCTCCCTCGTGATTCCCTGCTTTCTTTGTGTCTCCTCTCTGAAGCCTGTCTTCTGGCCTTTTTCAAAATCCCTCCCTCCCTACTCTCCCTACTCCCCCCCTCAGCTGCTCCCTCTTCTCGATATGCTCCTTAACCTCTTACCTTCCTTCCTCTTTCCGTTCCCTTCCCCCCTTTCAGATTTAACAGTGCGTCTCTCAAATTATTTTCAAGTAGCTGTATCAAATGGAAGTGTGTCGCTTACGCTTTTCAGGAACAATCCGTGCGTTACATTTACCTTGAGGCTACGTCGAAGAGACACAGAGTAGAAATAAAATGCCGTTAATATCAGAAATGAATTGTTCGGGAGTTAAAAATAATGTAGATTTATTCTTTTATCTTGAATGCGCGGTTCCTTATCTATTCGTTTCCTTTGTATTCTCGCCTTTCTCACGTTGTCTGTCGTAGCTTTCTTTACTAGCAGCACATGGAGCCCACATGTGCAGATCAGCTTTGTGTCAGACTTCACTCCCTGTGTGAGAGTGTGTTAGCAACAGACACCGTCAGTATGTCTGCAGTGTAAGAATTTGTGCACCTTTGTGTCCGTCTTTCAGAGCTTAAATTTGGAAATTCTGTAAGAGACCAGCTTATGTGTATGAAAGAGTGTGTTATAGTGTACCATGTGTGTGTGTGTCAGTATTTTTGCACTTTCTTTGCCAGCGTTGCTGCTTTCAGCTTGTGTGTAATGTCAACCTGGGTGTCCGTGTGTGTGTGTGTGTGTGTTTTTTACTCTGCTGACAGTAAGTCTGGTTGTCACCTCCAGTCTATCTCACACACACAGGCTGTCCTGCTCGGAACTAAATCCTCATACCCCGCCTTTTACACACACACACTTCATCCAGCTCAGACTTATTAATGCTCATTTTATAATTCTTTAATCCATGTGTGTGTGTGAGGTGTGTGTAACAGAAAGGATGTGTGTGATGTTGAGGAGAAAAAAAAAAGTGCCATTTGGTAAATGTGACACACAAGCGTGCACACACACAGCATGCTGTGCCTGTCTGTCTGTGAGTGTGTGTGTGTGTTGGAGTAGGGGGCAGTTGGGCAGGTGCAGAGACAGCTGGTGTGGGCAACTCTAACCGAGGGGGAGGACGAGAGCGAGGGAGAGATTCCTAGAGAATGACATGAATATAGGGTAGCAACTGAGCTGCAAAAGAGGGGGAAACGAGTGTTTGTACGAGAGAGTGTGTGTGTGTTGCTGCCAGTGGTGAACTGCTTTGATAGCACACACTGAGCTAGTGTGCTTGAGTGGGACAGATGGAGAAAGAGAGAAAGAGAGGGAGACTAGTGAAGCACTTTCCATAGAGCGACTGATTAATGAGAAGAAAAAGTATTGATTGGCCTCAGGGAGGAGGCGTGGCGAGAAAGGGAAAGAAAGGAACCAAGATGAACTCACAGCGAACTCAGTTTCTACTTTCACTCATTTACTGAGCCAAACATCTCTGAGCTAGAAGGCAAGGGTGCTCTTAACCTCCATATTAGAGGTCAGCTTATCAGTATCAGGCCTTAATTGCTTTTGCTTGAATTAAAAGTCTGCATTTTCATTTGTTTCAAATTGAATTACAAGCCAAATTATTTTGAGGGGATAAAGTTGTTCTCTAACTTTCTCTGCAGTTTCTAAACATCAACGCTGATTCAAAGGAGCCAATTTTAAGATCTGCAACGGCGTGTTTTCTCTTTAGACGTGACGGTCAGCAGTTTACGGGCCAGCTTTCAGCAATGCACTTGCCGCAGATATGAGCTGGCGTCAAAGCAATACTACGACGATTCCAAAACACGGCCTGACATTTGACATTCATTTGTCTACTTTGCGATAAGCGAAAGTGTTTCAGTTCCTTATACTTGTGTGTAAATGAATGCACACGCATTCAGACACAGAGTTGAGTGTGTTAGTATTGGACATATATACGTTTGTGCTCTTCTGCTGTCTTCACTGTTACCTGTTCATGTTGCCCTCTCCTTGCCTGTTTCTTTGTCTCTCTTCTCTCTACCGTGTGCAACACTACGAGGTGATGGACGGCCGCCGCCCTCTAGTGTTCACAAATGGACATGCATCGGTCGCTTTGCACCACGTCATGCAGCCGGACAGAAATGCCAGTGCCAGTGTATTTGCAGACAGCCACATGACATAAACACAGGGAAAGAAACCCTCATCAACCGTTCTATTCTTAGCCCATGTCCAATGAAAAGAGGTTGACTAATGGGTGTGTCTTAACTTTTACTCAACTTCATGCCACGTGCTACAGGAAGAGGCCATCCCAGAGCTGGAGATAGATGTGGATGAGCTGCTGGATATGCCCAGTGACGTTGAGCGGGGAGCCAGGGTCAAGGTAAGGAAACAAACATGCAAGGACACGCACGCACGCAAAAGACAAGATACATATTCAGACTGTCTTTTATTGTTTTACAGGACTTACTGGTTGAGTGTTTTAAACCTACTGAGGTAAGATTTTTTTTTATCTCTCTTCCATCCTCTTACCCAATGACACTTTACCCCCAGATTAATTCACTGTGCATTTTTTGTATTTCAGAATTCCCCACATGTGTTTTGTCCCTCCTGTCTCCCCGTAGGTCTTCGTCTCAGAGCTGCTCGACAAGATCCGAGGGATGCAGAAGCTCTCTACGCCTCAGAAGAAATGATGGCGTCCTTCCTCTTCCTCCCACATCCTCCCCTCCCCCTCAGCCCTCACCTCTCGTCTTCCTACTGTGCTTTCCATCTTTCCATCTTGATGTCAGTTTTCTTCCATTGACTATTTTCATGAAATACTTCAACTAATCCTTGTTTCCTCTTTTTCGATACACCCTCCGCTCTAAACCCCCGTTCCTGTTATTCCCCTCCTTGCCTGTTTCCAGCCTCCATAGTTCGCTTTTAACCTTCAGCGAAGAAGAAGAAGTAAAGAATGCATACTAGTAAGCAGGGGAAAACAAGTGATTCATTGGTCTTTATCCAGGCACTCTCCTTCTGTCTCTTTTTCCACTCCTGCTCCTCCTTCGCCCTTTGTTTGGCTTCACTCCTCTTCCTCATCCCGCCCTCGTACCACCCTCCATCTGTCTGAGGAGGAAGAGAAGAGGAGCAGAGACGAGATAAGTCCCATAATTACCGAGAGTTGGGCGGCCGCGAGGTGGGAAGAGGAACGAGAGTCTGCAACAGCCAAGAGAAGGGTGGAAGGGTGAACGGCGGAGTTGGAAACAGCCAATCAGCTTGAAGCAGGGCCTAATCATTGCGTTTGTCTCGACCAATGAGATTCCTTATTTCGTTATTTGTGAGGGGGTTATTAAACTTGTAAACGATCCAGCTACCAACCACGGTTCCTTTTGATACTTTCTAGTTCAGTTTGAGGGCACGGGGATATTCACTTGACTTTAGTTTTTCTGTAACTTTTTTTTGTTGGGGGCGGGTCATTACAGTCGGAGACATTTGCTACAGTGGTGCATTTAAAGACTGTCCTTTTTTGTGTGTGTGTGTGTGTGTGTGTGTGTGTGTGTGTGTCATTTTGGTAAGAAAATCTGATCCTCTGACCATGAAGAATAATGTGTGCTACATCTTTAGTCCAACAAAGAGGGAAAATTTGATCCCTGGAATTAGCGGTTGAACCTTAAAAAAAAAAAAAAATAGTATGTTTTTCTTTCCTCAAATGCGTAGTGCAGAGTCGTAAGAGTGGCTCTTTAGAAGCCTACGCTGTCCAGCCTGCACAGGCAGACGTCTGTGAGTTGCTAAATGCTACGTGCGCGTGTTGCTACATAATGTACAGCAACATTCATAATAGGAGTGTTTTTCCTGGCCTGTATATTCTGCTGTTCTGTTTCACAATTTAGATTTTTAGTGTAGGACTGGTTCCTGTTTTTTGTTTTTTTCTGGATGCATTTTGTCTCTCACACACACACACACACACACACACACACACACACTGACAGTCCAACAAGGGGACCTAGAACAAAGCTGCCTTTTTTTGTTTCATAGCCCCTTTCTATGTCCTTTTCACACTTAGAAATCATTCAGCCCACCGCATAGTTTTGTTTGGCAGACGTCATTTGAGAGCAGTCACACGTGGGAACTGAAAATGTCTTTGGAGCTACGTGTTGGTGGCAAGACTGTAATGTCCTCTGCCTGTCAGTAGACCCACCAATGAGACGTCTGAATGGGAGGGATAGAGGCCACTGTTTTACATTGAAGCTGTCTAAAAGCATTCACCCTTCCTTTTTCTTCTTTCTTTCTTTCTTTCTTTCTTTCTCTCACTCACACACACACACACGCCACCCTTGGGGGCGGAGAAAACGGAAACGTATTAGAAAACACAGCTGCCTCTCACGCAGATGTGCGCACACACACACCAAGTGCTGAGAGAGAAAGGGGGTGAGAGAGAGACAGGTCCGTTGCTGTCACAAGATCTGTGTTTCCCCGCCGCAGCTGCCAATCATCTCTGAGAATAAGCCATCTGTGTCTCATCCTGAGCCAATCAGATGAGAGACTGAAGCCAGCCGGCCTATTGGAGAAGCAAAAGCATTTGCTGCGAGTCCTGTGACCAATTGTGAACACCTGCGGTGACAGCAGACCTCCGCTGTCTGTCTCCTTCTCTGTCACTGCCAACACACACACACTGGCCCATTTCTATCTTGCTGCTCTGTCATTACTCCCCGGCATCCCCTCTTTCCTTCTCCTCCCACCCATTTCCATCCCTTTTGTCCACCCTTTCAGTTTACTTCCCTTTTTTTTTTTTTTTTTTTTTTTTTTAAAAACAGATGTTGCCTTAGGTATTATTTATGTTACACAAACCAAATAAACGGGAGACATTCATTTTTAAAAAGGTTACGCAAACTGCTAAACACGCGCGTTACCGAGCGTGTGGAGAACCTTGGATTTTCTGTCGCTCCTTTTCTTTCATTTTTGAAAAACAAAATGAGATTCTGTTGTTTTTTTGTGGTTGTTTTTTTAGAAGTGAGTGTTTAATACTTAGGCCTTGATACAGTGATTTTGATTAGATAAAACAATGTTCTTTACAATTACCATTTGAATACTGGTCTGTTTTTATTGTGATCATGACACTTCTTGATGCCCCGGCCTTGGATTACCACGTAGTAGAACAAAAAATCCATTCAGATACATTTTGGTGCGATTGCTTTTGCCTTCCTGGTGGGGTTTCCAAACCCAGCACCGTTGGCTTTTTTGGAGGCATCAGATTGTACCAGGCAAGCTCAATCAGTAGATGAATTTGAGTGGATTTTAATTCCTAAATCCAGGTTTGGATTATATATCTTCTTAGACTGTTATTGAGAAGTCTGTTTTTTTTACTGTTGGGGAAAATTGCAAAAAATATATATACTGATTATCATAATTGAGGCTAAATACAAGAGCTAAACCATGCAGATTGAAGGAGCGGAGATGTTTTTTGGACAATGATTCGATTAAACCAACAAACAAATGTAGCAATATCAACAACAGGTCTTGTTTTTGCCCAATTTTGTTACACTTTTATGCAACTTTAATAAAAACATGTAAAATGGACTTGTTTGTCTTTGTTTGTTTGTCAATTCTCTGCTTCAGAAAACCCAGAGAGCTTATACAGATGATTGACAGTATATTAGCTTGTATTTAGTTCAATCAAGCCTCTAAATTTGATGTTCGTTAGTGCGTGCTTTTTTAATTTGTAAAGATATAGCAGGTAAATAATTTAAACTTTTAACAATGCCTCTGTTGCATTAAGTGTCCCTGAAACTCAGTGACCAGCATACACAATATGAGGAAATGGAGTGCAGACATAATTAATGGCATTAGTTCCACCTGTATGTTTCCTGCAATGACATGCCAAAATGTCTGCCATGAAAAATGCCTTTTGTCCAAATGATGTGAATTCCACTATTATCATCTCAGTGGCTCTCTGGACATTTTGTGTTACGTTGGTGCCATCTTGTGGTTGATTGCAGTATGCATTTATACCACGACGCAAGAGTGGGTCTGTATATTGTGTTCTAATTACAGAGAGATAGATGGGCACTTTATTAATCCCACAAGGGGACATTTGTTGTGCTACAGCAGCATTTATAGGTACAGAGAAATTGTAAAGCAAAGCGAAAAAAACAACAGAGTACAAATATTAAGTATAAAAAGTAAGAATGATCCTTAACACCTGTAGCATGATGGCTGAGTCCCGTAAGCTAATGATGCTTCCAAGAGTCAAGATAGAGATATAGATAGATAGATAGATAGATAGATAGATAGATAGATATTGAATACACATTCAAAATGTGCATCGTTTTAGTTGCGTTTCAATTTAAGCCTGTAATCATTGTATTTGTTGTAATGCATGTGTAATATGACCTGAGAAGTCTGGGCAGCCTCATTATATTATATTATATTATATTTTACTATATTATAGTAATATTGAGATTGAAAAAAAGGGAGCTACGCGGTACTTTTTATAAAGTCCAGCCTATTGGTTAGTTCTGCTTGTTAGCAGCACTAAACCGGATTATGATTGGTCCACTAAACCTGCTTTAGCGTTTTGATTGGACACGCGACGTCTGGGGGGAGGAGCTCCTGTCGGTCATCCCGGGTCCTGCATTACGGCTCGACGCTGATTGGTTGGATTCACGGGTTGTAGAGTCCGGCAAAGTGTCGAACTGAAGACTTGAAGTGAAGAGGAAGTACTTTTTTTTTTTTTAAATTGGAAATATAGAAAATGATGCTTTAACTTTCTAGTGCCGAGCAGCGGGAGAAGGTGAGCAGACTCGTGTGGTCACTGTCATGTCCGGTGAAAAAGAGGGTTTTCTGTTTACAAACAGCGTCGCATACACGGACGGATAACGTTACTTATAATCCATGTACAGTTGGAAGATACGGTCAGAATGAAAGCTACCCGGGCGGTGCTTCAACGTACTTTATGACATTTAAACGCTGATTATATTGTCAACTACCAAACGCACAGAGAACATATTCGTGAATGAATCAACTTGAACGGTGTTGACAGTGTGCGGAGTCGTTTCGTCGCTGTGTGGTTTCAATGGCTAGCTAGTGATGCACTTGACTTCATGGTGCTTTTTATGCCGGTAATTTGACGTGAAAAAGGGGCAACGAGTCTCGTTAAATTAATTTGGGGTTGTAAGTAAAATACACCGGAAGTATAACAGCTTCGGACTTAGTTCGGCTCGTTATTTTTAGTGTAGACACCGCCGTCGAGTTCATAACGTTCACTGTTTTACTGTATGACATCACGGAAGCTACCAGTGGTCAAGAGAGGCTCAACTGTAACAGCACTTCCGGTGGGTAACAAAATAAAAGTCCTGTTAATGAACGTAGAAAAAGTTTGGAGGATAGAAAAAGTTTGGAGGATAGAAAAAGTTTATGCTCCGTTTGGAGTTATTTTCCTTAACGCGCTACTAACAGCAGTGTGAGATGAATCATTTTAATTGTGTCTTTTTATTTGCCTTCCGCCAAACAAAATCGTTAAATGTCCCGTCTTGTGCTGTTTTTCTAGTTTGCTTGACAGATCCCCGGAAGCCATACGGCAGCTCGATGTGCCGCGGGCTTCACAATGTTATTCTATTCAAATTATTTTCCAACTGCACAGTAAGCTACAATCCACAACCAAACCACGGACACGTCTCTGTTTTACCAACAGAGTTGTATCCCTTTGTCTCCTCTCTGTTCTCTTCTTTGTGGCTTACTATAATCAACCCATCTGCAGTGTCGTCATTCGTCAACATCGCCCATATTGAGCAAAATAACACAAGTGAATGATAACAGTGTGCAGCAGAAGTGAAAGCTAAAATAGCTATTTTAAACCTATTGCCCACAATATTTCTAAATTTAGTTATCTGTCATTTTAAATGTGAGTACATTTACTTCTTCAGTAGTGGATGCATAAGATGTGTTGTTTATACCAAGTATTGCAATTGTGATACTTTTGACGATAAGCCTTTTTACATGTTTCTTTTGCAAACTAAGACATGCGACACCTTTGCAGTTGTGCGTGTAATTTTTAGTTAACTCTTAAGAAAAAAGCTAAATAAATACATAATATGAAGTAATATGAAGCCATTTCACTTAGAATATTTAGACTTTTGGTGGTGGGAAAAATGTTAATACACAACCAGAGACCTCATCATCATTCAACAAATAAACAATAATGTCTAAATAAATGAACAAAAGTTGGAACAAATGAGTAACCCAGTTTACCAAATGACAATCACTGATCAATGAAGCAGCTCAACAAGAGACGGAGAGGTCAACACACCGTGGTATAGTCTGTGTGTGTGTCTCTGCATGTGTCTCAGCCAGCCAATGCCCGCCCAACCCCATGTGAGGGAGCCGGAGGAGGAGATGGAGGCAGAAGGAGAGTCGCAACTCCCCGAGGCCAACGGAGAGGTGGAGCAACCGCGAGAAGATGACAGAGGAGGAGGAAGAGGAGAGGACACCATGGAGGACAGCGCAGAGGAGCGGGACAGCGACTTGGACGATAGTGAAGATGAGGAAGAGGAGGAGGAGAGTTCAGGTAAAGCGAAGTGAAATGTTGTCTGATTGAAGGCAATGTCACTTTTTTTTTCACTGTTTCTGTGTGTCTCCCTGTCCTCTGAAGAGATGGATGATGAAGACTGTGAGCGGAGGAGAGGAGAATGTCTGGATGAGATGCTGGATCTGGAAAAACAATTTCAAGAGCTGAAAGACAAGTAAGTGGAAACAGGAGGGGTGAAGAAACTTGACACTGTGCCTCCCCCCTGGTGTGATTTGAAATAATCTCAATCATTAGAAGAATTGCAGAAGGAAAGAAAGAAAGAAAGAACGGAAGACTGACTTCACTGTGTGATTGCAGGTTGTTTCGGGAGCGGCAGAACCAGGTGAAAGTGAAGCTGGACGAGGTGCTGACAGGGAAGGCTGGAGAATACAGAGAGCCACTGGTCGCACTCCAGGAAAGCATGCAGATACAAACACAAGTGGCTGGTAAGTTAAAACACACAAGGACGCACTGCATGATGCACACAATATGGGCCAATATTAGGACACACGGCACAATTAGCAACATGTGTTTTCCAGCAGAGATAATCGTGTGTAGGGTGTAGATAGGAGTTTTCTTAATTTAATTCAATGTGGCTTTCTTGGCATGAAAGTAAAAAAAAAAAAAATAAAAATAAAAAAAAAAACTATGAATATAAAAAAAAAAAAAAAAAAAAAATAATATATATATATATATATATATATATATATAAAAAGTATTTTTTAAATTTTCTCAATGTCTCAAATAGCATGATACAACACCTGGCCACTGGATGGGGCTGTTCAACAAACATTAACCTCTGTAGCAGAGTGAAGGGAGTTAGGAGGACCCACTGTGCTAAAATATAATCTACGGATTGAAGGGTGAATGTGTGCATAAACTATAAATTGATTAATTTCGTCTTTCTTAGGGAATGTCTTACTTCGACACATAAAACAATGTCTTGTTGTTAAGTTTCCTATTCTGCCAATTCACAGTTCATTTAGCTGTGTTCAATAGGAAGCGGTCTGTGTTGGGCAGCTTGAAATCTTTGCTTCATTAGTGAGTGGGTGTTAAATTACAGCTAGTAATACAAAGGTAGTTTAAAAGATTGACATGCAGTCAAACATGATAATAACAAAATAATCTAAAAGTCGCCCCACTCTGTCTTTAACTGCAGGAGTGTACAGAGAGCTGTGTCTCCAGGTGATCCAACACAAGTACGAGTGTGAACAACAAGGAGCAAGGCAGCACCTGGAGGTAATACACACACAAATACACTATGTACTGCACACGGACACTCGCACAATGCTATTG
The DNA here is from genome assembly GCF_004355925.1 of Anarrhichthys ocellatus. Lineage (NCBI taxonomy): Eukaryota > Metazoa > Chordata > Actinopteri > Perciformes > Anarhichadidae > Anarrhichthys > Anarrhichthys ocellatus. The sequence continues at coordinate 9,023,818 of NW_022280041.1, read as the reverse complement.
GACAAAATCACTGCAAACCTAAAAACTGTGTATGGATTTCTGCCTGCGGGTTACAGAGTGAGCGGACGCTGCTGTTTGATGCCATGAAGTCCGAACTGCTGGAGAAGATAAGAAGACTGGACGAGGACAGACAGAATATAGACATCACCTCGGGTACAGGCGACAATGTGTCATCAGTGTCAGTCTTGTTGATTTAGAGAAGAAAAATCTACCGTATACTTTAACTGCCATTACTAATGTTTGGACAAAACACTGTTGATATCTTGCTAAACATTAGAACTGTGGTTACATACATTCTGCAAAGTTACGAGATAAATAAAAACAGTGGAATGCAATGAAAGATATATCTTCTCATTCCAGAGTGGAGCGATGAGATGAGGGGCAAGAAGTGTAAAAGGAAAAATCTGCTGAGTGGGTCGGAGAGGAAAAAGAAAGTTGCTCTGGTTTCAGGTAAAACTTCACCTTTTCTGATTTATTCGTCACCTGCTGATCTCATCGTTCTCCCGTTAGCTTTTATTCTGACACAAGCAGTATGTGCAAGTCTATTTGCCTCCTGCGGACAGGCGGCTCAACTCGACTCCCTCTCTGTCTCACAGGGCCGTTCATCGTCTACATGTTGAGAGACATCGACATCCTTGAAGACTGGACCGCCATCAAGAAGGTAAAACATGACGCGATTTCAGCTCCCACTATTCTTCACCTTAATAGAGTGTAAGGTCAACACTGAAATTACACTCAATTAAGGTAAATAGATTCCCTAATGTCAACGCTACATACACTCATACACCACAAGTAACCAGCTAAATGAATCATAGTTGCATATATATTATGGTAAATTTGTCTCTGTGTGTTTTTCAGGGCAAAGCAGCACTGTCACCATTAAAGAAGAAAGTTGAAAGTGAGTCTGCCCGTCCACCTGTTTGCATAAATATACAAACTCCATTTCTTTCTTCCTGTAAGCCCTTTCTCATTTTGTCTTTCAGAACGGTGATAACAGGAGGATCTAACTGAAGACCAGCAGCAAAAACCAAACTTCACACACACACTCACAACATTCCCAGCTACTTCCACGAACAGTGTTGTCTCCTCAAGACCCAGAAGATGGTTGTGTTGTTATTTTCCACGCTTTTGACCCTCTGCGACCAACCACCCACCCGACTGCTTGTTTGTTATCTATTGCTATTTAAAATAAGTTCTTAATGATGTGACAACCATGTATTTATAGAATGATTTATAACTGTAATTAAAATTGTAATCTTTTGTGACACAAGGTTTCGCGTGTTCTTGCAATCGATTCCTGCTCCAGGTTTGGAGGCTGTAAAAACGGGACCACAGCCAGGATTTTACAATTAGTGACGTCATCACCCACCTAAAGAGATGTTTTGAACTTTTTAAATTTATTTAAAAATCACACTATATATATTACATAGGAGTCCGCTCAGCAGAATGGTCCTGAGTCTGGTGGACCTCTCACTTCTGCCAGGCTCAGAGCAGTTAGACTATTAGATTAGATTAGACCTAATTATAACTTCACACAAATACATCACTTACTGGAATGATGTCACACGCTCACCACACAAACCAGAAACATAGCTGGCACTAAGAAAAGAAAAGTATACAGATGCAAACTACCCAACCACAGTGAGTGATTGGACTCTGAAAGACAATGTGTGACCATAACCACAGTCTGGAAAGAGAGAAGGACTGGTTCACATTTTCAAACACAATGTCAAAACTACAGAAATATTAAATTTGAAAAAAAAGACCTGAAGTCTGACAGAAAGGGAGAAATCCCCCCTGGTTCTGGAGGAAAAGAGTGTGCAGTGTTGGCCGGTTATCAAGAGGGATTCAGGGTGTTGTTGTGGGCTACTCACCTGTCTCGACCTCCTTCTGTGAGTCCCGTGCTCCTCAATCTGGTCCAGCTTCTCTGCTCGTTTATTCTAAAAACACATAACCGGTCCACTCAGCCTCTCTGGTCCTGTTACAAACAGTCCCGGTTTCTCTGTCCCAGTTCAAAATGTTTCCAACAAAATGAGAACCTACAGTAACAGCAAGGCCCCACACACACAAGTCACTGGAGGTAGACAACGTTGTAAAGTTCCGAAAGTGAAAGCTGAAGGATCCGCCGTTGTAGCATGTAGCACGTTAGCTCGACACAGCTAACACATGTACCTGCACGGGTGTGTTTGATTTGAGTCACTTAGCGCGCTCTCCTGGTAGTGCATTACACCAGTGATTTATGCAGTGGTGTATAAAGTACCCAAAAGCCATACTTGAGTAAAAGT
>NW_022280041.1:8991202-9016533 GCF_004355925.1 Anarrhichthys ocellatus | reverse complement strand
TACACCACTGGATGTATTAAGGCAGATGCAACATTATTTTAGTGCGCCAAGGTACCATAACTCACAAGGACATGATATTTAATTTGACTGCGGTGGTGTTATTGTTTTTGTACTACAAACTGCTAGCCTCGGCTGGCACCCCACTACCCAGGCTATTAAATGAAGGCCGGGACACGTGCCTGAGCTGTGGCGTACGACACATGCGCAGTGCAGTAACTGGAGCTGCGATGTCGGAGGGTTACAACAGATGGCGCTGGACATGAAGGTGTCTGCTGAGGTGCTGTCTAGGTACTCTAATTTAATTATTTCTCACCCACAAAGCAAGGCTACTATGACAATCTCCCTGCAGACGCCTCACTGACATGAATCAGTCCTTTGCACAGGTGCAGACCAGATTTCACTGCGCATGTGTTGTACCCATATACACTGTAGCTTCTTTACATTCTAATACAATGTAGCTTCTTTACATTATATTAGAATGTAAAAAAGCTACAGTGTTGCCTTTTCTTTTCTTTCCACAAGAACGGAATTTTGTCAGGTTGATAAAAAAATGTCACTTTACTTCCTGACATTATTGTTACTTTTTTGTAGGTTCTACCCTATGAGCAATATGTCAGGTGTTTTAACAGGCACACTACATGTAATATCTAGGCACAGCTACAGCACTGGGGGAGAATCTCAACTCCTGACATGCACTTCTTCATAAGCTGACCAGAAAATGTGGATAGACAGGGACTAAGAATTGGTTTCAAGCATTCATCTTGTGAAAAAATAAAAATTAACCGAAATTCTATTAATTTACCATTAACTTACATTTATATCATACAGTAGAACAGTATATCTGGAGGGAAAAAAAGACTCCTCCTGACCACTTGAAGCTCTTCAGGCACATCAAGTGGCAGCAGGATTTTCTGTACAGTGAGTGTGCGGAGATGGTTTTTGGTATGTTTCTCTCGTGTGTGAATTATTTGATGCGTCCAGAGACATCCGTGATGAAGCTCTTCCAGCAGAGCCCACTGTGTTACAGTGTTTGTAACCCACATGGAGCGGTTGCCACCCTTATCGCATCTGTACGGTTTCTCTGCCACATATCGGTGGGATTTCAACTCTGCCTGCAAAGTGAAGCTTTGTCTGCGGTCGTCCCCTGGTGTGACTCCAGTGATATGACTTCTGTTGGTCTGGTCGCTTGCGAGACCGTTGTCTCTGTAGCAGCACTTCTGACACTGGCTGCATGTACACGTGAGGCCTGTCTTAATTTTCTCCAAGGTGATTAGCGAAGAAATTATTCTCCTTCTTCTTAATAGTGAGTTTGCTGCTGTTCTACAAGGTGACAAGACTGGAAAGCCTTTCTCACACTGCTTGCATTGGTATGGTTTCTCTCCTTTCTGAGAGAACCGGTGTGGATTCAGTTCAGACAGCTGGCTGAAGCTCTTCTTGCAGAAGCTGCAGTTGTAGGGTTTCTCCCCCTTGTGGATGCTGTTGTGTTCTCTGCTGCAGCACGAGGCTAAGACTGTTCCCCCAACGGTCACATTGGTACGGCTTCTTTACTGTTTCAGCATGCAAGCAATGTTATTTCATTACTGAGATGGTAGTAGGACGGCTACTTAAGAGGAAAACAGAGACAAACAGGAGGAGAAACCGTTCACAATAGAGGAACCCTTTTTCTACAACCAAATCAATAAAATAGGAAAGCAGTAACAGCATCAAACAAAGGCAACAGGGAAAAAAAGCTAATATGCATGTATCTGCGAAATGGAATTATGGAAGAATGCTTAAATAACTGATTACTAAAGACATTGAAAACACTTTTACATACAGTAGCTATTGGTCCCAGTTATATGATAAAGCTGCGATGATGACGAGCCAGGTTCTTTGGAAATTCTATTAAACAATATTTTACTTGCTGAAATGTTTTTACTGTAGTATACTTACTTAATCAAAATGTCACATTGAGGGAAACAAATATTTGACACAATTAGACAAACTTTTATTCATACCATGTCAACACAAAAGGAGAACTTATGCTGCAGAATAGCAAGAGACAAGCATGTATTTGGACGTGGTTTATTTGACATTAAAGGGGAGAAAGAGGAGAGGGATTACATTATTGTGCATATTCACACGTGTATCTGTTTCACATGCAGCAAAAAGGCTAAGAAGAAGATGAAAGAACTGTCAATATCGATAAAGTGCTTTTTTCCGTCCATTGCGCCGACAAAAGCAAAAAGTAACTACATTCTGGGAACTATAACTATAACTATAAACTCTCTCTTCTCGTTTCCTTCCGAAACTTTCTCTCCCCTCATCCAGCGGTTTCAATGGGAGCCTGCATACCAGTTCATGACGTCACCACCAGTCCACTTTCGTCCTCGTGTCCTCACAGGTGCCTGCTGAGTTTGCGCGCCTGCCTCTCCCTGGCTTCGAAGGCGGATTTGGTGTCCATCAGGTCGTCCAGCTGCCGGCGGATGTGGGCCATGTCGAGCTGTGCGGACTCGCACTGCTCCCTCAGGGTGGCCGACTCCACCCTCAGCTGCGTGGCGGCCATGGAGAGCTGCTCGCTGCGTTCGCGGCACTGCATCTGCATCCTCTTGGCGTCGCTCAGGAGGGACTCCACGCTCACCGCCACGGATTCACACTGATTGAGAGACATCTTCTGGACAGAGGTAGAGGGATGGAGGTCAGAGGTCAAAACAGGAACTGGACATCAAACGAGGATTAGTTCATGGACTTTTAAGCAGTCAGATGCTTGAAAACAGACTTAAATACATGTTTGTCCAGCAGAAAGTCTCTCTGGGATTTACTTTTGAGATTTAAGGACTCTGTTCTCTGACTTGGCTGTAAAATACAGCTATCCTGCCAGAAAATCAGATGAAGTGACTCAATAGTTCGCAGTCAGAAGTCCAGCACAGATCACCAGGTTTTAAACAGAACATTTGATCTGTAGAGAGTGAACTAGCTTAAAGAGGCTTATCAAGGCTTAGCTCAGTCTACAGTGGCCACTGCTCTTGTCCCTTTATCCTACCATCAGTCTCTGTCAGTTTTTCACAGTTTTTCTTCTTCTTTTGTATCCACACAGATTCTTTTTCCGATCAGTAGCCCAATATAACAGGATGGGAAAAGGTCTTACCAGACACTCCAAAGTCAAATTAATCACAAGCTTTGTGGTTTTCTTCTGAGACTCGAGTGTGAGAAAGTCCTCAACGTTCTCCAGACTTCTCTGTCCTCCCAGCTGTCCTTTTCAGACTCAGACAGTAACTCAAGGGGCTTTAGGTGACGATGGTGGAAGTGTCGGTTGGAAATTGATTTCCAGAACCGGCGAAGTTCCTCCCACAGAGTGCTGCTGTGTCTTCCCGATCCTCTCTCTCTCTGTTAATCCACAGAGATTAGACAGTTAAAGTGAGCTGAGTCATGTTGTATTGGCAGGAGTAAACTGTTTATTTTGACCTGTCGGGTCACACTAGTTTATGTCTTGTTTCTGTGTGAGGGACCAGGGTACGCATAAAGCTGGGAGAGCAGGTAAAGTGGGAAAAATAGGGATTTTATTCACCCAAAGTATGTACAATAATTAGGATGGGTAAAAAAATCAAGGCAAAGTGACAAATCAGAATAGTATAAACTTAACATAATTGCACTAAAGTCTTAAGTACAACATAATTAAACAGAGTTTAGTTTAAGACAACATAGTGAGTGCTCTTCTGAACAAGGTGTGATGCAGCTGCTCAGTCTGTTGCCAGAAGGATGGTCGGCTGCAAAACACTGACAGGAAAGTTAACACTTTTATCAACCGCAACTTAATATTACTTGATAGCATGACCTCAATCTATATAAAGTCAGTCAAAACAGGTCTTTTTATGTCTCACATCATAATTTAAAGAATAGTGAAACAGTTCATTATGCCTGGTTGATGGTTTGACTAGTTTGCAGCCGTCACATTCTGTTTCAAAATAAGAAATTCAATTGTTTTTTGTTGTTTATTTAGAAATATCTTGAGTCTGGTGACCAAACAATTGCTCTATATTTCAAGGTATACAGTATGCCATTATTCAATACCACTACAAAAAAGGACTTCTTAATGTATATTTATAATCTTTATTTTGAACAATAATACCAATATAATTATATGGGCTGACTTTACATTTGGGCTTGCTGATATAGCCCGATCTCGCTCTGTGTGGTGAAACTGATCATTAATAAATATCACAGGCAGGTTTAGCTGTCTGGGACAAAACCAGAAACAGGCTTCTAGAGGAAGGAAAAGAGCTAAAGTAAAGTGAACTACATTTTGTTTTGTCATAAATCCCTGCTGTTTATTACTTGAATGGGATGGCAGAATAAATACAGTATTTTTGTCCCTTCAGTGTTCATAGCCACAATAATAAGATTATGTCTCATTACACAACGTACAACTTTACCCAGATACTCAGAAATAATTGCTTTTGTTATCATAAGACTTTTCTCCATTCACACATGAAACAAGACATTACAAAGGTACAGGTGAGTACTTGATACAGACCAGCAGAGGGAGACACAGTTCAACACTAACACATTAACAGAAAGCACATTTGAGTCATTGTGTTTTAACTCTTTGGTTTAAAAAGTAGCGCACCATGTGCCAAGTAGCATCACTTCAGACTACGTGGTTAATATCTTGACAACAATATCAGGTGCTCATCAAATGCTTCATTCTGTGAGTGAACCTGGACTGGATATCAGATGTAACAGTTAGCATATAATGTCATACCTAAAAGTAAGACCCCCCCCCCCCTGAATTATTGGTCACATGATGTAATGAAATGTTATTCCCGCCGTTTCGAGACATAGCAAGTGCTTCTTTACGCAATTTTTCTCAATAGTTAGACTGAACTATCTGAGATCACATGACCAACACTTTGAGACAAAATGAAGAGAAATAACAATTGGCCTCAATGTCAAATGACACAATTCATTATAAATAAAGAATAAAGATACAGAAGTAAAACTACTGGGCACATCGTAGAAACACAAAGCACACACTTCTTAAAGGGTAAAAAAAAAAAACTTTTGAGGACCATGTTAATTCTTTGTCTGTTTACAAAGGACACGTGTGCCAGTCACATCAAAAATACAAAATCTGAGCACATTCATTAAATAAAAAAAAAAAAGAAATGGCTGCAAAAAACACTTCTATTTCTAGTGATGTAAACAGAAACACCATCTTAATGAAGAAACGCACGTCTGTGTGATCCAGTAATCAGACATTTGACGTGACCTTCGTGAGTAGATGTGGGAAACGGATACATGTACATATCAGCAGGTGAAGCCTCTCCATCATGTGGTCAAACAGAGGCTTGAGAGCATTGGTGGTTATGAAAACTCTTTACCTGACGAGGTGCCCGAGTGGTTAAGGCGATGGATTACTACTCCATTGTGCTGTGCTCGCGTGGGTTCGAATCCCATCCTCGTCGGGGCGCGATGCTTCTATTGAATCTAAGAGCCGCAACACCCTAAAGCAAACTAAGATTATCACAAACTACTGGAACTACTTTCATACAATATCTCACAGAGTGTGTTCACTAGACAAACCTGCAACGGCAGCGTAGTGCTCACTAAATGTATTTACCCTTTTCCCACATCTACTCCCACATTGTCATGTTGTGCTCGCATGCGTGTTTCTGTAAGTCCTCCATCTCCCCCGTCCTTCACTGTGGCCTTGTGGGCTGGTTGAAAAATGGCTCCGTTTCTTCGGCTGTCACCCCCGCGTCGCCGAAAAGCGCTCCGGCCGGCCCGCCTACGATCACCTTTGACCCTGAACCCTGGCGCCTCTGGATGATAACCAGCCCTGCGATGATGAGCCAGAGGAAGAGGTTGACCCACACTGCCGTCTGAGGAGAGGGGGAGTCAACACATGACACACGGGAGGGACATGAAGCTCTTTTATCTTGAGTCAGAGCAGTTAGTAATGGACACACCCTCTACACATAGACATTGACTAAGTGATACTTTTCAGCAGCTGCTACTATATCAGCAAGATCATTTTTTGCTAGATATGAATAAAAGGGAACGTTTGAGCTGAACATGAAAATATTGTAAAATGTATTTTCCCTAGTTCGTAATCACTGTAGATTGGGTATGTTGACTGGTACTTTGTCAACATAATGCAAAGAGTTAGGAGAAGTGCGTAATGTATCCATTCAAGACATTAAATCAAACACGGAATGAGGCCCACTGACCCCGGCTTTGTAGAGACTGTTGTAGAATTGTCCCCCTCTAATTGGACTGACCCATTTTCTGGTCTGGGCCTCCTCACAGCTTGAGAGACAATAGATTACATGTTAGAAAGTGACAGATATTTAAGTTTGAACGCATCTTTTGTGTCCAGATAAATATGTGTTAACAGTAGCTAAATATACTAAGCATCCGCTTAGATTCCAAAGTTATACAGTTAGCCATCGGTATATGCTTTTATACGCCAAGGGAAAAGAGAGTGTGTGTGTAGGTGTGTGTGTGTGTGTGTGTGTGTGTGTGTGTGTGTGTGTGCCACCTGGTGATGTTGGGAACCTTCTGTATGACCGAGTTGCAGAGCGAGTCCCGTCCGATCTTCACCACGCACCCCGTGATGAGCAGGAAGAAGAGGAAGACGCCGCTCACAACTATCATCATGTTCATCCACATGTGATCCCTGTGGAGATCAGAAGGGACAGAAAGGAAAATTAAACCTCTGACCAAATGAGGAAATGATGTCAAACTCACATATGACTGCGTTACGTTACTCTTTTTGATCGTTTTTTGAAATCTACTTAAATGTTTTTTTCCGCCTCCTCACCAGCTCTGCAGCGTGTACTGTTAGACCTTCAGAGACGCTATTCTGTCCGGATTTTAAGTCTGGGTTGAGTTTCCCTTCATGCTGCTTCACTGTCTCACGCCAGCAAGAATACAACTCTGGCCAATATCAGATTTAATAAGCAATATTACTGTAAGTCAAGCTTTTATTGTTGATAGTTTGGCATGTTGTGGTGTTGCTAAAATTGAATTTTTTTTTGCAGCAATCTGCAAAGTGTTTTTGTGCGGCTGCACGTCTTTTGTACACGCATTTGTAATAAAAAATGTTCACACATGAATGCCTGTAGTGGATTAAATGGGTGGAGAAATACCGAATGGGATATTGGTATCAGCTTTAGCATCATATTGCGTTGCTATTTTGAGTGGCAACATTGACTAGTGCCAACTTAAAATGTTTGCATCACCATCATATTCCTGTGTGTGATCAATAAAGTTCATCATACCTCTAAAAGTCAGCCTTCAAACGTTGATATAACCCGAGTTGAACAACAGTTCAAGTTGTCTGAAAAGCCGTGTAACATAAGCTTCCACAGGGCTAAGCAGTAGAGTTGGAGAAGAAGATGATCACAGAGTTATAAAGTAAGTTTCATGACGTGCCGCTACCTTCTCATTTCCCCGTCGATGCAGAACGTGTACAGCCAGTACAGAGTCACCGAGAAACACACCACTGCTACCATGATCGATATGGCCGACACGAAGTAGCACAGAGACGGGGAGCTGGGCGACTCGATCCCAATAAGGCCCGCTGTAACATTGTAGTTGACAAGTCCATACAGCATGCACCGGCCTCCAAAGTTACCCTGAGAGACAAGAGATTTTATTTTGAAATTTCAATTTGCCTCAATTTACATGCAGGCTAATAGTCTCATTTTCATTACATTGTTTCAATAACTTCATCACTGGTAGAATTGCAACAACAAAACAGAACACACACACACGAGCCGCAGCATCTGACTTCTATAAAGAAGTAGAGAGAATAACTGGGCACGAGGATCATCTGGTCACATGACGAGAGGAGCGCACATCCACGGTTACGCGCACATTTTCACATGCCCGCATTTCCTGGTTGAATCGAAAAGAGAAAGTGGACTTTAAGCCTTAAAAATGAACGTTATCTTTTTTTTTTTAAGTATTTAGCCAGCAGCATAAAAGGAGCGCAGCTAATTAAATGAATGGAATGTGTGACTTTATATATAGTATACTGTAGCCTCATTCTCTTTGAGTTATAGTGTGTACTAAACGTACTAAACGTTGCGATGTTTTTAGACCGACAGCCCGAGACATGCAACAACACTCACCATAGACAGGCAATCGGGAGAAAAGTGCCTGTTTTTAGTTTTTGTACCTGCTCGCGCTCTGGTTTTGACAATTAACGATACTAAAAAGTAGGACATAATTATGCTATTTAACATAAAATAATCTTAAAAAAATATTTTGATTTCAAATTGGCCTGCTCGGCTTTTTTTATGAACAGATAACGCAAATAAATCAAAAAATGTCATTAAGTATCGAATTAAACAGACACATACGTGCCACAAAAGAGATTTTTCTTTTTGGTGAACTTGAAAATTTCTAGCACCAACACGCACTGAAAAGTGAGTTTATCCGGAAGAGGGTTGGGATAAAAGAAGCACATGGATGAGGTTAGTTGATTCATTTCTGGGTGAAGTCACCTGCAATATGGTGATGGATGCCGCGGTCATAATCCCACAGACGAAACAGCTGGTGTACAGACCCAGCTCCAGCAGCAGCAGCACCGGTAACACCATCGTCCTGCGGGTCAGGTTCCTGACTGAGAAGAGACCCGCATAAAGTCAGCCACGGTAAGAGAAAATAAACTTCCGGAGAGCTGGGTTTCAAAATAATATCCGAGGGTAAGGCTGGAAGTAAAGGGGAAGATAATCAGCATTTATTGAAGAATGAGTTGTAGAAACAGCCAGGGCGGACCACCGTCAAGTACGACTGGATAAAACAACTGAAATCTCCATTATTTTTTTAATATTAAGATAAAAAGTAAACAGAATGATGTGATTTACAAAATAGGAAAATCAAAAACTCCAGAAAAATCCTACCGATTTAAACCTTGTCATATGCTGCAAAAAAAAAAAAAAAAAAATGTTGAGATAATTTTGATCCCCCACAACTCACCTGTCTCCTATTTGCGCAATGTAACAAATGCCACGCTTAGATTTTTACGCACAAACTGTTTTGACTTCCGGCGTTATTTCGGCACTTTTCCGTGGGCTTGACTCAGTTCTCTCTCACAGCTCAGTTAGCAGAAGCTGTTTGATTCTCTTCTGTTTTACTTTCAATAAGCTACTGCTTCTCTTGAGCTCCACCAGATGGGCACCTCCGCTTATACATGCGTACAAATCGTTCATTTGTCACACCGATGGGCTGTGGCACTTCAACACTGGCTGTCATACAGAGCAATTCTCTCCGGGTCAGGAACCAGAACGATAAACATAACTCTGTGGGAAGCAGAAAGAAGGGCTGATGAACGGATGATCAATCTGCTTTTTAATTATGTAAATGTTAAAGATATTCACTATAAAAGCCTTTAATCCACGATGATGAACTAGCGGCAGTTTTACGCACATGTAGTTTGTGTGCTATTTAGTATTTTATCAGGTGGCAAGACTGTGTGTGTGTGTGTGTGTGTGTGCGTGTGTGTGTGTGTGTGTGTGTGTGTGAGTGAGTGTGTTTGGCTGCCAGTGGCACTCAATTCAATGCTTAAGCAAACCTTGTGACTTAGGTCATATGACCATGCAATTCTGATACATGTACCACAATTCCTGTTATTATGTTTTCCTATTCTTATAGTCAAGAGAGACTTGTCATATGATGTAAAAAAAAAAGGTTCTGCAAGTGAAATAAAGCTAGATGGAGTTTCCCTTCAGAGCTAATCACTTTTAGTTTCATGTGATTTACATGAATCTGCTGTATACCGTCTGTAGTTCAGCTTTAAGTCGCATGTTCTGTGTCAGGCCACTGCAGGCTGATGTTTTGTGCAGTGAGGATTTCTGTTAAAAGTGTGACAAGCATTCTTGTTGTGGTGCATTCGCAATTCCACAGCCATGATCGATTTGTCTGAAGGGGGAAAGCACACCAAGTGATGCCGCGATAATATTCCCAGAGGCCATTTTTATTTGACAGCATCAGTAAACAAGCCTGGTGACCGGTGTCCCAAAGCCTTTACAGATCTTAATGTAATTCATAAATAGATAGCAGCGAACAAAAGCAAGAGCATGTTGATCATTAATGGCTGACAAAGAAAATCCCAAAATCACTTAATTAGGGAATATTGGCGTTTATATGTGTGCTCTGTGCAACCTCTTGCTTCATATTGCCAAACTAAAACTAGTATGTGGAGCCTTTGTCCAGCTTGTTAGTCAAAGAACAGGAGCTCTTTCTGCAAGACTTCTGTGGTTTGGATATATTGCTAGCATACCATAGAAACTGTGTGTGTGTGTGTGTGTGTGTGTGTGTGTGTGCTGTCTCAGGTGGCTAGACTTAGTCCAGGGCTGAGCCTCTTACAAAGCCATCATCCAAATATTAGTGTCAGTGAGAATGTGTGTATGTGTGTGTTGTTAGATTAAAGGCTTAAAGTATGATGGTATTAGTGTTGACTAACAGGCCCTGAACACCAACGAGAGAGAGAGAGAGCTTGTGTGTGTGTGTGAATGCAGACATCACAACACAAGCCTGGTATCACTTTAATTCACTGATAAATTCAAACACCCAAAAATCACCAAAGTCTGCATGAGGCACAGATCTAAATATGTACAGTATAAAAGAGAAACCAATGAAAGCAACGACAAAAAAAGGGATTACAATACGAAATGTAATGCAAATATAGGAAACATGCAGTTGAAAACACGTCACGAATAGTTTACATACACAGGCTCGGTCTCACAGAGGCGTGATTAAGCTAGAGGAGGACTTAATCTGCAGCTGTCAATCAACACGTTTTTATGAACAGAAACCCACGTTTCCTCTCGATATAAGAGTCATGATGTACAGTAGACAGAGTGAAAGTTACTGCGATACCTTTGGGAGACGAATGTCGATATATGCTGACTGTACAACCGGCTTATTTAGTTTAGCATCACGTTAAAGGAATACAAAAACAGAAGTGAATATTTCAACAATAACAGTACGTCAAGGAAACAACAAAACATTCATTTGTACTATTTGAAATTCAATATATTGTCCCTCTTTGCAGAATTTTAATTACATTTTCATTACATTGTGCCATCATGTACAAAAGTTATATAATAATTCAATAGTGAACAAAGAGATGGATATACAGGCAATAATAAATCCACTGACTGAAACCATTGCCCTGGTAGTTTTCTAAAACAAGGGCAACGTCATGTTTTAAAAATCTTACAATTAACCAAAAAAAGTTACAATATATAATTAACATTAATTACGATTGGTCCTCACTTTCTCTTTAAAGATTTCCCCAGCCTGATTTTTTTTAAGTGGGTATAAAAAACAACTTTGGATTAATGCAAACATGACAGCTTTCTGTTGGTGGAGAGAAAAGAAAGAGAAAAGCATCCTCACAGCCAGGGAAAATGTGTTTTAAAATGTAAAAGCTGTGGGGCGCACTGAACAAACAAGGTACTTCTGACGCTCCAGAGAACACAAGGCAACAATAACCGCTTCTAGCAAACAATCATATTCAATGTTTTCACTGGTCTCTAATGTAAAACGGCTTCCTCTGAAAAAAAGGAAGCAGGAAGCTGGGTTTTTAAAACGCTGCTCACAGTGAAGGTGACGAGGAGGGAAATGGGGCGACTAATCTAAGTCATTTATATAAGTGCTCAGGTTGTTGGCTCTTCGTTTGAAAATATCTGAAACGTGTTACAGATCATATTATAGTAAATGATGTATTTGTGCGGTGCCCATGCTTGGTAAACAGTATATTTGATCACCGAGATAGAATGCATCTTATATTTTCAGGTGAGTGAACGACGTGTAGCCAGGGCACGACGCTTGAAACGGTAGCCAATCTCACGGCAACACACCACGCGCAGCAAGTATATGCATATCTCCATGACATTGTTGCTAAAATCAGTCGGTCTATTGCATCTCTGTGGCTGCAGCGACTTTGTTTTCATAAGTCGGCTGAATGGCGAAGAATGTTTGGAGAGGGAATTCCTGTCCTGCCCTGTGTTCATTCAATGGTACGGTCACGCTCCTCAATAAGTGCAGTCACAAGACTCCCATCACTGCACTGCTATGCCTGTGTGTGTGTGTGTGTGTGTGTGTGTGTGTGTGTGTGTGTCCATTTGAGCATGTATGCATTTTCCTGGAAACTATGTGAAACAAAATACATCAAAACGAATGAATTATGAGTGAACCGAATAGTAGAATTGAGTGGATTTCCTCATGCCAGTTCTCACGGTGTGGGATCGTACGGTTTGTGAACACTTTAATAAAATCCCCTTCTTTCAGTGAGTTTGTGTTTTGTGCATGCATGTGTGTACATGTTACCAGATGAACGGGCTTCAATTATCAGCCAACAGGACAACCGGGCATCCTGAAGGCATCTGGGACAGGACTGTCGAGTTTACAGATAATCTTATATATCCCTTTCTTCCAGCAGGGGTCGCTGTCTCTCCCAGTCCAAATGGCGGAGTGAAACTCCCTCAGAGCCACGTCTGATACCTCGATGAACCTCTCTGGCACCTGCAGACAGAAATGTGAACGTCAAGGGATACAATACTTGAGAATATGCCATGATATTTCCCTGATTCTCCTGTTGGATACACCCCTATCATTTAATATCAGTGCATTGAGTTTGTAATAATAGTATTTTTTTGACATCTCATTCTGTTGCACGAAGAGCACAGATGTAAAGAATAACATTTATGATGACTCTACTCCGTGAAGTCACAGTTAGATATGTCTGTGCACAGTACCTGGGCCCTGGTACTGTTGATGGAGCGAGGGCATAATTAAGGTTATTGATTACACCTGTGCTCGTCAAAACGTCTGCAGCAGTAGCTCCCAGTTTCAACCCGAGCAGGAGACTCATCAGCCAGTCAACTCAAAACACCTGTGTAGTGAAGTGAGCGGGAGGGTCTCTAACAGCTGCACTTGTTGAGATTCATAATGAGCTGAGTGAATTCTCTTTCACTACTGAGGGGGTTTAGGGCCTAGCCTCGAATTTGTGAAAGATATCAAGATTTAGCACTTTTAATGAGCTTTTTTCTTTCTTAACAGCGTTTAATTTGTTATCATAGAGAGCTGAATAATTGTCCGCATCTTTCTTTCCAAGCATAGTATCACGTCCTGTATGGCGATAGCTGACATCAATCATCAGCCAATGACAGGTGATCCTAAAGACTGAAAAACATGGCCGGTTAGCTCAGTTGGTTAGAGCGTGGTGCTAATAACGCCAAGGTCGCGGGTTCGATACCCGTACTGGCCAAAGATTTTAAATAAGAAATGTGAGGCGATTGGGAAAGGCATTCAAACTATGTCATAAATATATGACGTCTTATCGTTGGCCATCTAACTCTGTATAACATAACTATCCTCATATGTTGTTGTAAACCCTTAATATTACATTAAAAGTACTGAGTGATCCTATCCATGAAGTAATTTCATCACAATGGACCTTGCTCTACCTCCAGTTTAGAGCTCAGTTTGTGAGTTCAAGTTAAAATACTGCCTTCACTTTGATCTATTTCTTATTGAGAGTATCAGTACTGGTTATGGAGGGATTGTCTTTACAAGCAAATATAAATATACAGACTTCTGTAGGTTGCATACACTTGAAAAACAGTTTCCAAATTGTAAAATTTCCTCAATGTTATGTTACTTTATACTTTCACTTCACTACATTTCAGAGGGAAATACTTTTTTTTGAGAGTATTTTTACTTCACTTCTTTCACTGTAACCAACCACTTTTGACATTAACTGAGGTTAAGAGAAAATCCACAAATGATACATTTTTCTAACCATTGTGGAAATGTTATTGATGATATTATAATTATTTCATCATTATTAATATTATTGCATTCCTATTCATTCCTGTGCCATAACCATTCCCCACTGTAATCGCCATTTTACATCGAAGCATGGCATCTATTCCTCTGTAACAATATCTGTCATCCATCAGCAATCATCAGCCAATCACATGCGATCCTAGACACTGAAAAATATGGCCGGTTAGCTCAGTTGGTTAGAGCGTGGTGCTAATAACGCCAAGGTCGCGGGTTCGATACCCGTACTGGCCAATGATTTTAAATAAGAAATGTGAGGCAAAGATTGGCAAAAACAATCAAACTTTGGTGTAAATATGACTTCTTATCGACGGTGATCTAATTGTGACTGAGTCAGTGTAACCATCTCGATATGACTACTTTATCCATAATTGCCCAGAAATCAGTCGCGTGGTAGCGGTGTATTCACCATGTCACAAACATCCCCCACAAAATGCATCCATACTATATGAAACATCTGAGGAGACTCACAAATACCATCAGTGAGAACAAAAATAACAAGGAAATGCCATTCCTGCCCTTCCATTTGCACATAGTGTACATCCTAACATGAACAGGTGCATGCAACAGCAACTCCATTCATCACACATGCATGTACACAGATTAGAGTTACCGGTAGTCATAAAGACATAAATATTTAAAAACAGATTCAAACAAAGCTCTTATACTGTGATTATTTAAGACTAATGACAACTAGGAGAATGATTAAAACACAGTAGTTAGTTAAAAACATATAAAAGTGCAATATTTTCCATCTTGTTGGTATTACAATCTTTAGCAAGGCATTCCCTGACATCAATATGTCACACAGCTCTTATCCGACAGACAGAGCACACGTCCTCCTGCATCGGACAAACCAAGGCCATGTCATTATAGACAGCAGTTACGGTTTGAGATGTGCATCTGATTTGTATATTACTTTATACATTATGCAACAGGGATGACTTAACATAAGTGTAACCTTGGGGTGCTCCTATGTTTACAAAAACTACTCTAACGTATTGCAGTTAAAGAAAACGTGGAGGCAATCAGACTCCTTAATCTATAAAAGAAAAACTCCACAGACAGCACTATAAGGTATCAAAGCATCCACCCGAGGACTGTAGACAAGCTGCATATTGACACACTCTCCTCACCTGGTAGACGTTACTTTTATTGTAGTGCATGTTCAGTATGCGGTAAAGCTCCGTGTCGCGGCCCACTCGCAGCTGACTCTCTCGGCCCAGACGAGATGCACCGTCCCTGGATCACACAGACGGGACCAACAGACTCATTTACATACAAACTCATGGTGTAAACTCGTGTTTATGATGCATAATTCAGTGTCAGCTCATGTCAAAAAAAATCCAGCGGCCACATGCTAGCTCCTATTAAAAACCCCAGTCAAACAAAAGTTTTGCGGCACAATGAGTTTAAGGTGAAGCGGTGCCAACTCAAACCAACCGGGTGAGAGCCTCGCGGACAGCTTGACGTGCAAAGCGCTCCATCTGGATGTAGAAGAACTCTCTGAAGTTACTGAACCATTTAATCATCTGGGAGGTCACACAGCGGTTGAACTAGACGGTGGACAGGAAACACAGCAGGACAGGATGTGAGCAAAGTGTGCACAGCAGGCGAGGGGTGCTTATTGAAAAAAAAATAATTTAACACTAATAATTCATATTATGAATGAGAGTTCAAAGACAGCTTTAGTCAGTGGCTCAAAGAAAGAGAGGGATTGTTATGGTGCTTCATAAAGGAATGTGTTCATACTCAGAAATGACTATCTAATATATGAGAGCAACATTTAACATTGTCTTTTCACCACAATGTTTACCAATTATTGGCTTATTACAGAAATATTGATATCAACAGACATTCAAACAGAACTACAGTAAATATTGTTTTCAAAAGGCAAAGGGCATTTTTTGCTAAATTGTATGTACTGTTGTTGTCATTTGTCTTTTATTATTCACACTGAGTACATTTACAGTAAAGTTCTGTTCAAAATTGTGGAAATTGCTGTTATTTTTAACAGTAAAGGTTACTGTTACAATGTAAAATATCCTCCCTCTGTGTATTTTTGTCTTCAATGACCAAACTGAAGTGATCCTTGCCATGAAATAATCTTACTTCTATGTTGATGTCACTAATGTTAAAACATGAACATCGCCTGATGTGTCATCATCAAAAGTTGGGCCATGACAGAAGCCTGGCTCCAGCACCGTGATGGGGAACACACACCTTGACATCAGGGAAGTAGGTCTTGAGCGTGTTGGAGCTGGGATAGCGTGCGTAGAAGAACATGAGCTTGGCTTTCTTCAGATGGCAGGGAGACAAGCCCTCCTGGGTGTATACATGAGGCCAGTTAAGGAGATACAAATGTCCTTTTACACACACACACTCATGAACAAACACATATCCCTCCCTCATTCCTCCCCCCTTTGCTGACAAAAGGATATTCCCCCAGCAGTCAGGTAGAGCTCTCCTCCGTCCATCCCTCCTCCTCCTCTCATCCCCCCGTCTCCCCTCATCCCTCTCTCTCGGCCTCCGTGAGTGTGGCGCGCGAGGGAGGGGTCGAGGTGTCCGAGCAGGGGGAGCGGCGGGAAAGACGGGTGAGACGAGGGGTGAGACGAGAACTCCAGGAAGGGGTCGGAGTTCAAATAGTCCTTGCGGGATGGGGGGAGGTGGGCCAGCTGAGGGTGGTGAAGGGAGCGGGAGAAGAGCTGCTGCATGGAGTAGTGGAGCAGGGGGAGAGTGAGCGGGGGAGGAGGCGGAGGGGGAGGAGGGGGGGGCACGGGGAAGGAAGAGGAGGACGAGGAGGAGGAGGAGGAGGACAGGTGGAAGGAGGAGGAGGAGAGGTCCTTGGGTTGGGAAGCGGGAGGCAGGAGTGAGGGGTGAGACAGAGGGGGAGGGCGAGGTAGAGAAGGGTGATGAAGGGAGAGGTTCGGGTGAGAGGGGTTGAGGTGAGCGGAGAGAGGCGGGCCGAGGAGTGGGTGGGCTTTTCGTATGTCAGGTGACCTTTGGACAACCAATGACATTGCCAGATCTGTCGGCTCAGCGAGATGAGGCGGTCCCGGAGGCGGGGCGCTCCCGTTGCTCCTTTTCTGGACCTGCTTCTCTCTTTCGCCGTCCTGCCTCCCCGTCTTTTCCTCCTCACCTCTCCCTTTGTCCTCCCCTCTTCCTCTCGTCAACAGCCCCATCCACACTCCCCTCTCCCTCCCGCTGTCGTTCCCCGCGTCGGACGGGAGGAAGGAGATGGCGGCGGGGGGAGAGGAGGGAGCGGCGTCCGTCGTCTCGGTGTAAAGGCGGAGAACTCGGTCTATGACTCGAGCCACGGCGCTGCCCAGCTCTACCTTCAGCGCCTGAGCGAACTTCTGCCCTCCCTCCTCGCCCTCATCTTCCATCCCTCCGTGCCAATCGCCCCTCACCAGCCCGCCACAGTCCAACCACAACCCCGCTCCCTCCATCACACCCTCCAAGTGCAACCCTCCTCCTCTTCCTTGCTCTATCCTCCCCTCTCTGTCTTTTTGCCTCTCCTCCCTCTGTTTGTGGAAGTTGTCAAAAGGGGAAACGGAAAGAAGGGAGAAAGTTTCCTTTTCCATCTCTCCGCCATCGATGTCCTCCTCATCATACATCCCTTCTGTGATGTCCTCCTCCTCCGTCATCCCAGCATCTCCTCCTCCTCCATCTCCTCCTCCTCCTCTGTTTCTGCACCTCATCTCCTTCTCCTCCTCTGCCAAGTGCTTTTCCCCAAAGGCCCTCCACACCTTCTCCTGCAGGGCCTGCAGTCTCTCTCTCGCCTCCTCCAGCTGTTCTTTCAGCTCCTCCCTCTCTCTCCTCTTCCCCTCCCTCCCTCCCTCGCGCCTCCTGCCTCCCACCTCAGCCTCTCCGTCTCTCGGTCGGCTCTCCAGCTTCATCCGCTTCACTTTCAGGACGTCCTGACTCCACTCGGCCACGAGGGCGGCGGCGCTGTGCCTCTTCTTAACCCCCAGCAAGCCGTCCTCCCCCTCCATCACTCCGTCCTCTCCTCCGTCCATCCCTTGCTCCACCTGTCCATCCCTCTCTCCCCTGTCTTCCTCCAAATCTCTGTCTTCTAGGTGTCTGTGCGTGCTCGCGTTTGCGTTGAGTTGCCCTCCAATCCTCCTGGGAGCTCCGCTTGGCTGGAGGAGGTGGTGGATGAGGGGGAATCCGGGGGGTCTAAAGGCTGGAGGAGGGCGCCCGGCACTGGGTGGAGGGTGAACTCCAGGGAGATCTGTGGAGCTGTGGGTGGGAGCAAATGCGTGCATCTGGGGAGCGGAGTCATCGAAAAGATCTGTGGGGGAATCCATCACTGGGGAGACAGAGGAAGAGAGAGGCAGACAAAATTACTGCTTTTGTTGATGTGCAGAAGAAGGGGGTGGACCAGAGAGAACACATGAATACGGTAATTCAGTCGGGTTCCTTTGGGTTCATATTAGAAGAACAAAACAAAGCTTTGTGAAGGTGTCACTTTTTTCACTATTTTAGATTTTTTTACAAACCAAACAATCCATCTTTTAATCCAAAATGAATCATCATTAAAAAAAAAATCACCATTAATCTAGAATAAAAATAATCATTATCTACAGTAAAATCCTTCCTCTGTATTAATGCATGAGCAATAATAACCTAATGATATAATATAATTTAATATTTTAAGTGCCGTTTCCATATTACACTTAAATACTTTACATTTCAATACAGGATTTTTTATTTGTATGTTATAGTATTCTTACTTTTACTTCAGTATAAGAATCTGAATACTTTTTCCACCACTTTTGTAATTTCAGTGAAAGGACCATTGAACTAGCTTTTAACACCTAAGTGCACTGAAAGGCTTATGTTATCTATATCACTTAGAAATAATGCCGAGTCGTGTTTCTGTTTGGCACTTGTGACGACGCCATGTTTTTGTTTTTTTATTATTGTGTAGAAATTGTGTCGACTGAGGAGTATAAAAGTGAGAGGCGGAGGTCCAGCAAAAACAATGTATATGGATGTCCTTACATGGAGCTGCAAAATATAAACATTGGGACAGTTTTGAGTACGTTTAGCTACAAGCACATGGAAGATGAATTTCCAAACGGTCCAAATAGTTCTTCAAAGGGTTGCTATTCCCCTCCATGGCTTCCTAACATGTCATAGCAGGAAACAGTACACTGCGGAACTGACCATGGAAGTCGACAGACTGTGGGCCGGGGCTATATGCGCTGGTGCTGCAGTGGGTTAACATCTGGCTCACCATCTCTGTAACGCATTGCTTGTCGTCAAACTATTTTTCCTGTTTCTCTCAAATGTGTGCTGTAGCACAAACGTCATAAAAGCACAAAATGGAGGGGCGTGATGGTGTCGGACAAGGACCTTGGTGAGGAGCACAATAACAAAACAGGAAAATCTATTTTTTCAAAAAGCTGCAAATAATGACCTGAGTAGGTACTTCTGCATGGCCCTCCTACAACACCTGGAAACTCTTGTAGAACAGAATAGAGAACGCTGGGTTTGTGAATAATAGTACATCTCACTATTTAATCCAGATCAAAAACACACATCTACATTCCTTCTTTTTTTTTTTCCAGTACGTAACCTCCTCTCCGTCCCGAAGCCCCTTTCCCCCTTTTTCCTTCCTCTCTATTCCTCTCTCGTCCTCTCTTCCTCTCCCTCTCTGTTATCAGTGCAGGCAGCTTGTTAAGTACTGTTTGATCAGAGTGTTTACCGTCAAACACTCTCACACACACACACACACACACACACACACACATACACAACACATTACACAGTCACACAAAAGAGAAAGAGGCTTGAGAGAGGGCTGACAATGGTCAATGGTCCTTGGGGAGTGAAATAGAGTGAGAGTAGCATGTATATATGTATCTGTGTGTATCTATGCGTGTGTCTGTGTGTGAGTGGGTGTGTGTGTGTGTGTGTGTGCGTGCACGTGCCAGAATGTGTGTGTGTGTGTGAACAGCAGTCCTACTTTGCATTGATAACACCGCTAATCCACTTCAGATGGATACACTACCGCTCACTGAACAGAAAGATGGATGGATGATAAATGGACAGATGTAAGGACGGCCAAAAGGAGGTAGAGGAGGCAGACAAAATGTGAACACAGACCGTATTTAGCATTTTAGGCTTTACTTGATTGTCAATGGTTAGAATTAAAGCTGATTACACCACAAATAGATGGATAGATAGATAGATAGATAGATAGATAGATAGATAGATAGATAGATAGATAGACGGAGGGATAGATGGATAGATGGATAGATGGATAGTTGACCAGTGCATAGGTCCCTCGGTACAACATGAAGGGAATAATCCTACTATAAATAGCTAAATATCAATTATTCAAATGCGCTGTCCTCTCTACTACAATACAGCCCAGATGGCAAAGCAGCCAATGCGCTTATATCAGGGACAGATTAGCTTTTCAAAGCCAGCGGAAAGCTGCATAAAATATGAACACTGAGCAATGAAAATGAAAGCTATTAACCACTAGATTAGACTTAAGAATGGTACTGTTGGACTGCTGTAGCTGTCACTGGGAAAACTGACAAGAGAGGGAACTCACACACACACACACACACACACCCCATTACTGTAAATAATGTTGTAAATTCTTATCTGGGTGTATATGTTGATATGTTAACACATAGGCTATTATCATATAGTCCAACAGGTTATCCCTCTAATTCTGAAATACTAGGCTAGACGGCCTACTGCATTCAAGCAGTTGACATTTATTCAAAATTATAATTTTGTGATGAAACTATTGCTTTATATAGCCTACCGTCAATAATAGGGTCTGTGTGTTTTAACAAAAACTAAAATGTCTAAAATGTACAGTTTTAAAATAAATTAAATTAGGAGCTCTAACATTATTTGTGTCGGTTGTTTTTGTTTTTATTTGACCTAGCTTACACAGGTTATATGACTTTGTTCTAAAAAAAAATATATGTCAAATATGTTGCCAAGCCTTTATAATGTTTCATCTATCTATTCATCTATTCATCTATCTATCTATCTATCTATCTATCTATCTATCTATCTATCTATCTATCTATTCATCAATTCACCAATTATCTACGCTGTTCAAATAACGTTACTTTGAATAATTTATATAATGTTTGAAGCCACCGCGTGGCAACATCTGCCGGTTCTGCCACGCGAGAGGAATCCGCTTTGACCATTTGGACGCACGAGCTGTCAGTTTATCCGTGTGTATGTGTGCGCGCGCCCGCGTCGCGTCCTGTGACTAATTGGCAGCGATGGACTAATGTCGCAGTGTGAAAGGAAAAAAACAATAAAACACACACAGAGCGAGACCAGTAGAGCAGACCCTCGTAGCTTATTCAACGTGTAACATGTCAAACAATATGTTGTGTTTGAAGTTTAAAAATGAACTTACTCTCAGTCACAGAGAAGAGCTCCAGCGGTGTCCGTTCCCCCCTCGACGCGTTCCGCTCCAGTGGCCGTTCCTAAGCGCTCTGCCTCGGTCGACTCTCTTCAGCTGGCACCCGGCGGGCCTCGGACATCGGTGCGGGCAGAAAAAGAACCAGCGAGTGTCCGGCTTTTTCCTGTTCCCCTCCGCTCTATTATTTGTCCTTTGTTCCGCAACTCTCGCAGTTTTACTCTCACGCACCAACCAGCCTCCTCTTTACTCTATAGTTGTGTCACTGTGCAGGTTTTTTTTCTCTCCCCCTCCCTCGCCAATCCATCTATATCTCTGGCTGGCATCATCCTCACGCGCTGCTCCCGGTGTGGAGTAGCGCGCGGTGGGCGGGCGGCCGGGCTCGAGAGCTGGCCACTTGACGGTCCGGTCCCTCCCATGTTGGCATGACCCCCCCCCCCCGAGAACGTGCACGCACACGCACACACACACACACACACACACACACACACACAGACATACACGCGAGAGAGAGGCTGGTTTAAATGATCAGAAGTAATGCTAACTGATTTCAAATTAATGTCATTAGCTTTTTTTTTGATAATTCATGATAGCAACAGTTTGTTGCAGATGGCTTCTTAGCACACAGGCACAGATTGGAAGTCTACCTTGACCAAGAAGACTGAAGAGCATTTTCTAAAGGCCTGTAATGCTGAAACCACATCACAAAAGTGGAGTCACAGATTGTTTTTGTTTTTTTGCAGCATATTCTCAGCTACACAAGGTTACAGTGAAAGTCATTCATTAACAGTTTTATCTCATCACAGGAATTTTCTTTGAACGCCACACAGAACGGACATCATCACACAGTTTGTAACCATATGAGCTTTATTCAATTTAACAGGTTCAAATTACAGGTTAAATATATTAGAATGAACCTATATACTGTAGACCAAATCTGATTGCAAAATAACCTCTATGTAAACAAAAATACTTAATTTAAGTCAAAAAATTCACCAAAAAAAGTGATGGAAAATTAACATTTGGTGAATTTAAAAGTGCAAGTATTATATTGTATGTGATCTGCCATCAAATTTACTTTTGATGTCATATTGTTGAAATTCAACCATGTGTTGGACTCTTGATGACTGACAGTAAACAGCAGTCTGTGGCAGTACATTGTGAGAGTAAATGGACCATGTTAATCACAGCCTTTCAGGTGCACCACACATTTCTTTTTTTCAATTGAAGTCTCATCTGAACTATCCGCAATGTTTTACCTCAGCCTTGTTGCTTTCATTGCACGGAGATATTTAGTTTCCAGAAAAACATGAATGTATGCCTGACCTTGGGCAGCAATCTGTTACCTGTTGCTGGGAATGTTGCCCAACCTGAGCCTCCAAACGGAGACCATGGACCAGTTTATAGTTCAGCGATACCTCGTATTATCTCTTTTTGAGAATGCTTTATTCTTTCATCTGTCCAATATTCACTCCCTCTCTTACTCTGTCTGTCTCATCTCGTTTCTGTCTGTTTTCTACTTCTGATTAAAAATGGTTAGGCACTGACTGAAAGGTCGCAGTTGTTATGGAAACGAGGCTGGTAACAAAAGCTGGACACACGGGTACAGAGGGAGGAGGGGGGGGGGGGGGAAAAAGGGAAAAAGAGGGAGATGTGTCTGAATAAACACTCAGAGAAGAGGAGAGGGTATGGAAAGAGAGAAAGTGAGTCTGAATAAATAAAAACATCTGCAGGGGGAGAAGGGCGAGAGACGGCGAGGTCACGGAATGATGGCTCCACCTGCAATAATAAATAACAAAAGATAATACCAGGTTTTTGTCATTCTGGGAAGCAGAAGTGTGTGTGTGTGTGTGTGTGTGTGTGTGTATGTGTGCATTGGACAGAGTGGCGGACTGGGAGAATGCAATCGATGGATAATACATGGATCTGCTGCACAGGCTAGAGAATACTAAAAAGCACAAATTGTTCACAGAAAAGCCTCCCAAAAAGCCTGAAATTGTGCGTGAGTGTGTGTGTGTGTGTGTGTGTGTGTGTGTGTGTGTGTGTGTGTGTGAGAGTGCGGTAACGTCATCTCTCTGAGGGCTCGTATTATGTTAACCACTTAGACCAACATCAAACACTCTCTAAATCACACACACACACACACACACACACACACACACACACACACTTCAGTGCAAGAGTGAAGGTGCCAGCCATATAAATAGGACGTCCCAGAGCGAGAGATATAAAGAGAAAGGGACTGACAGAGAGAGAGAGAGAGATTATAAATTCAAAGGGGTGAGAAAAAGGATGGGGGAAGAGTAGAGTGAAAAACTGAGAGAAATAGAGAGGGCAAGAACAGGAGGGGGTGAGGACGGATAGATATGAAAGGATCAATAGATGGCATAAAGTGTATGTTCATTGATTTACGTACAGGGAGAGAGCAGTGGGGTGAGAGGGAGGGGGAAAGAGAGGATAGAAAAAGCGGGGAGCAGAGAGAGGAGGGAATAGGGGGGAGGAAGGGAGAGAGAGAGGGTTGGGTGGGGGGGGGGGAGAGTAAGCCATAATAAAGAGGAAGCAATAAACAAGTCAGAGCAATACCATAAAGCAAGGGACTATGTGAGAGATAGCGGCCTAATTAAAGCTGCTTCGATCAATATATTTATATCACCACTGAGTCAAATGACTATGTGTAACGTGAAAGGGGTCGCTCATTGTGACAAACCCACACAGATTCTGTGGTTCCCCTCAGCTCATAATCGTATAATCCACGACAGAAGACGTTTCCCTTGAAACGCAATTCACAGCACCAATAAGGCAACTTTAAACAAACAGCACTACTTATTTAAAGTATTTCTAAGTATTTCAATGTTTCTGTGGCCCACCCTCTATTACTAAATCTACATTTGATGTACATTTAAATTTTCAACCGTAAATATATGGTAATCTTCTTTGTATGCTTTGGGACCCAACCTGAATTACATCATCATTTGATCATGTTTGAGCAAAATCGAAGCAGCCAGAGGCTGAGATATCCTCACTTTTAGTCCCTAGTGTGGGACATGCTCCAAAAAACTTTGGATCCTACATTTCCCACAATGCAATTCGACAGACACTTCTTGCCGACTAAAGGCCTTCTTGTTTGAAAAATCCCACGCAAAGTTTGCAATGCAGGTTTTCTGTATAAAGTTTTGTCTCAAGTCCTATAGTCAAAATATCCCTGATGACATCACTACGACGTCATTATTTTTTCAGACTTTGGTCTTTAATGATTAAACTGTAGGTGTTGATTTACTTCATTCAGTTATATTAGGATGAATTTTATGATACTGTTCACCTAACAATAAGGCCCTGATATAAAGTGAACTAAACACCGAGAGACACACGACATATGTCAAGACTGACAGTAACAGAAAGAGACAGACAGGTTGGAGCAGAGCACGGGGGTGAGACAGGCAGAAAGAACGGGTGTGTTTGTGTGTGTGTATGCGAGGGAGATGAGAGTGCGAGAGAGAGACAGAAGTGTACTCAAATAGCTCAGGGCAAGGTGACACAGAGAAACGAACGGACAGAGAGGGATAACAAGCTCATAGAGGGGGGGGATTGTGCGTGTGTGTGTGTGTGTGTGTGTGTGTCTGTGTGTTAGAGAATGAGAGAAAAAGGAAGAGACAGAGGGGGCGGAAGGGAAGAGGGATAGAGGAAGTTGAGAGAACAAAAACAAAAGCGGGGAGAGAGTGAGAGAGTGTGAGAGAGTGTGAGAGTGTATGTGTGTGTGTGTGTGYGTGTGTGTGTGTGCGTGTGTGTGGACAGCCGAAGGTGTCAGAGTGTGCTGTTTGGCTTAATGATGACCCACTGGGCATGTAGGTCATAACGGTTTGGGTCTCAAAGCCATGACTGTGTGCATCCATTAGTGTGTGAGTGTGTGTACGTGTCTCTCTGTGTGTGTGTGTGTGTGTGTGTGTGTGTGTGTGTGTGTGTGTGTGTATGTGAAAATAGAAACTCACTCGACACACGCATGTAAAGTGGGTCTCTTAGCATGCGTTTTAAGAGTGTGTTTGGTCAGAGGTTGGAGAAGCAGTTTTTCTAGCCGGTAGGA
>NW_022280041.1:8969176-8971202 GCF_004355925.1 Anarrhichthys ocellatus | reverse complement strand
CCCCCCTTCTGATCCTGTAACCTTTCACACATAAACTCTCTGTTGTCTTTTCCCCGATTGTGAACTCTGACTCTGACTCTACCTCCCCCGTCTCTCCGTTTGTCTCTAAGGCGTTGAGGCAAAGCTGGACGAAATCAACAAGCTGAAGGTGAAAGGCCTGGTTCTGGGCCCTCTTCACACCGTCCAGGCCGACATCCCGGAAACCCTGAATCTTCAAGAGATCGACCCGACCCAGGGAAAAGTGGAAGCCCTGGTCGCTGTGCTGGAAAAAGCCCACAAGAAGGGTAGGTATTCCAACAACTCATATCAGGTTTTTTTTTTTTTTTTTTTTTTTTTTTTTTTGGCGTGGAAAAGCTCAAACCAGTATTTCCTTATGAATCACAAATGTTGGGAGAGATTCTCAGTTAACAGTAAGAGAGTAGGATGGTTGATGGTATTTTGTACTGCTTAAACCCAGATAGTGTTTTCTCACTGTTTCTGTTTACTTCTCCTCTCAGGCATTTCTGTGGTGCTTGACCTGACTCCAAACTACCTGGGAGCGTCTTCCTGGTTCAGATCTGGTGATGTTGATAACGTGATGGAGAAAGTCATGGTAGGACACACACATTTATCTTCTGTGGTCCTTAATTCACTCACTAACTTTTAATCGTGTTAAAGTGAGTCCATGTCATCAAGCTGTTGTGGCTAAAGCGCTCGTGTTCTCTTCCAGGCCGCCGCGGAGTATTGGCTGAATTTAGATGTTGATGGCATCAAGGTATCTGACCTCACCGTTGCTGCCAGCTCTGTTGATTGGTCCAAGCTGCAGTCTGCCGTCCAGATCAACAGCACCGACAAACCCAGGAAGAGGTAACTGTGGCGGAGGTTTTCTCACTCGCTTTTGTTCTGCATAAGTAGACGATCTGTGAGGATTCTTAATACATTTAGCTACTGCCTGCAGATATAGAGAGAGACTGCACTGTTATGACATGAATATTCATTCAGATATATTGGAATATTCAGCATTACCAGCTCAATTTGCAAGCAGGGAAAAAAAGCAGGACTCCACCTCCAAAATTCAAACCGATTTTAATAGATTTTTTTTAAACAATTTTTGGGAATATCATTTTCAGTCAATTGTCAGGACAAATAACCGATGTTTCCTGAGAGAAGGTGGAGATTAAAAGCATTCCAGTGCTGCGGGGGACTGTGGGTGGGGTCAGAGAGATCAATGAGAGAGGCTCTCTCTCGTTTCACACTTTCTCATGGCGAAGCGACACCTTGTGGAGGGTTTGAGGAATGACTCAATCGACTCTTCAAAAAATCGAGTTTCATCCGAGGGCGTATTCCAAGATGCTAATCGGAATTCTATGCTATTTTCAAAAGCTACAAACCAGTGTCGGCAGTGTAATTATACCACCTTCTCTTTCTCTCAGGCTGCTGATGGGTGTGGTTGAAGGTATTTCGGCTGACGCGGTGTCTCAGCTTGTCAACACGACTGGTGTCGATCTGGTTCTGTCTGACCTGCTCAGCACCAAAAATGGAGGTAGGCTGAAGTGCTTTCGTTATTTCGTCATGCGTGTCGGGTGAATGCCGTAGCATAATATTCTGGACACAATGCATCCATTATTCGTTTTTACTTTATCTCTCCTTATTCTGTGGTTTTATTAATCTTTCTGTCTAAATCTCGAGCTAACAAACTATTGTCCGTTCGTGTGTGAAAACCAACCGGTTGGTCCAAAGCGGTGCATTGCACGAGATCATTTTCCTTCTGTATGTGCAGGTGTGGAGCGCATCATGGCCATGGACACCCTCAACTCTCAGCAGAGAAGCCTCGGCTGGGGTCTGGGCGCCGCCCAACGCGACCAGCTGGCCAAACAGGCGACGACTCCGGGCCTGATCCGCCTCTACCAGCTCCTGCTGTTCACCATGCCCGGAACCCCAGTGTTTACCTACGGGGATGAGATCGGCCTCCAGGCAGCAGCCGTAAGCCGCAAAACCGATTTTTTTTTTTTTTTTTTTTTTTTTTTTTTTTTTTTTTTTTTTTTTT
>NW_022280041.1:8964672-8969166 GCF_004355925.1 Anarrhichthys ocellatus | reverse complement strand
TTTTTTTTTTTTTTTTTTTTTTTTTTTTTTTTTTTTTTTTTTTTTTTCAAATGTTTCAGTGACCTGACAGCTGTTCCAGGTTGTAACCGTTGTCTCTCCCCTCTTTGTTTCCTTATCAGGGTGCCGGATCTCCCGAGATAGTTTGGAACATAGAGAAGGAACCTGTTGAAGGAGCAGCTGTCAACGAAACAGAGGAGGTAAGAGTGTGTTCACAGAGCCTGTTGGTGTAGAAAAGGAGTCTTTGAGAAAATAAAGATTTCAATGTTTTTAAAATATTCCCCCCCCCCCTAATCCTCACATTTACAGGCTGAGCGGACGGAGCGCGTCTCCATAAGGAATTGGTTCAAATCCCTCAGCGAACTGCGAGGAAAAGAGCGCTCCCTCCTCCACGGAGACTACTACTCTCTCTTCTCCTCCACCTCCTCCCTCTCTTTCCTCCGAGTGTGGGACCAGAGCGAGAGATACATAACGGCTGTCAACTGGGGCTCGGCGTCCGAGCTGCTCGCCCTCAAACTGGCACCCACAGGCAAGTTCAACAGAAAGATCTAGCGTCCCGGCCAGTAACGCTCATTAGCAGCAGTTGGTTGTTTTTAACACCGTGATCTTTGTTCCTGCAGAAGGAGTGGAGCTGCCAGAGACGGCCACGGTGAAGCTGTCGACTGATGCGGACCTGATGGTAGACTCTACAATCAGCCTGGACAAAATCACCCTAAAACCCAGAGAAGCCATCCTCCTGCAGTTCCCCTATACAGGCTAAAGATGGAGCCAAAGTATAAGGAAAGCTACCTACAGATTAGACTTGCTAAATTAAACTACAGTCTGTCCTAATCCTTAGGAATAAGGTGGCATATTCAAAAGATACAGGATTTTTAAAAAACCTTTTTAATAGAAAGGACTGTTCAGATTATTTAGTCAGAAAATAACGTAATTGGGTCGAATTTAAATCTGCCATACAAATACAGACTGTTGGCCAGTACGAGCTCCGTTCAATTCGTTTTGTTTTCAAGATGTTTATAACACCATATTTTGTGTTCACTGTTGTGTCTTTGTGCGAGGAAAAGACCGCAGCCAACTCAGACACGCTCCTGTTCACTTGTGATCTTTTATTGTTGACTATCTGTGCATTGTCCAAAATATGTGAAAGACATTCCTTTTTTTTTTTTTTTTTTTTTTTTTTTTTTTATTCGACGGGCATTTCTTTGTTTAGTTTGTCAGAACTTTTAAGATTCTGTTTTAGTGAAAATCTTGACTTTCTTTCATGGACTTTATTTTAAGTTGACTCTGAATGTGTCTGTTGACTCTGTTTGAAGTCTTTTGAGAGTTTTAGTAAACAAAATTGTTGCGAATGGCATCAAGTCGGTCAGGTGAACTGAATTCGAAATGAATAAACGGAAAGTTCTGTACCAACTCCTGCGCACTCGTGTTTCTGTGTGTGACAACATTCTTCTAAGAGTGGGTTCTGTGTTTAAGATAATATCAGACGAGACGTTCTCAGTACGTACAGGTGTGCAAGTGTGTCGCAGATGTTAACAGGAAGCGCGTCTATATTTAATCAACGTGTTATCGGCTCATTATACTTGACTAAAATGTACGCTGTGCACATACCTACGGGTTTCTCTAAATGGGTCATACACTGTCTTTAAGTGACTCCAGTCATGCACCTCCATCCTTGCGTCACGTTTCAAAAATAGCAGATGTGTTAATGTTTAACGCTGAGCGACATCACCGCTTGTTTCACAGTGGTCCCTGAGACCGCTCTTGTTAATATAGTGATTTATAGAAGAAGGAAAAACCTTCCTGTGTTAAGATGAAGCAGCGTTGACAAAATCAGGAAGATGAATGAGAAATATCAGAGACACAAATATATCCTCTCTGTACGTACTTCCCAATTGCATTTATATATGAATACTTTATCTTGTGAATAAAAGGTGGAATTCACGTGTGTGTGTGATTGAAAACCTGCCATCTTTCCTCATTATTGCTTGAATTTAGTTTAGCATTAGTTGTTGGGTTCATATGGAGTAGACCTAAATTACACACTGTCTAAAGATGTCACCAAGAAAAACACTCTGTAAAGCATCACGGTTTAAATTGTCTGGCATTCTTTGCTTGACCTGATTTTAGTTTTACATCAGAAAAACACCAGATTATGATCAAATTATTACTTTTAGTCCTGTATGAGTCCAGCCTGATGTCTTTGGTACACTGTTGACATAAAACAGCAAGT
The DNA here is from genome assembly GCF_004355925.1 of Anarrhichthys ocellatus. Lineage (NCBI taxonomy): Eukaryota > Metazoa > Chordata > Actinopteri > Perciformes > Anarhichadidae > Anarrhichthys > Anarrhichthys ocellatus. Next base: position 8,966,939 of record NW_022280041.1, on the reverse strand, counting down.
CTGATTTCATTCAGCCAAGGGAAAAGCAATCGAGTACATTTACTTAAGTACAATGTTCTTTATCTGGCAGCTGCAGTTATTTTGTATATTATCATTTTTAGTTACAAACCAGCTTTTGAGATGCACTGTTTTTATTTAAACAACCCGACAGAATATAAAGTAATAAAACTAGCTCCACCTCGACCACCTAAAACATTGAATTGTCGAGTCACTCATCCATTAGTATGATAATACGTCACTCTGAAAGGGGCATTTCTGCCTAATGAGTACTTTTAATTGTGATACTGTATTCATGTATATCATTTATATAATTTTATAATTTCTTTATGGTTTCTTTTGGTTGTGAAAATGTATTTGTTTAATCTTTAAAGGTGTCTTGTAACCCCATGTCGGATGGGCAAAATGTTTGACCCCGCATGAAATATACAAATCAGCAAACTAATCTAACTTTAAAAGTGTATTCATGAAATGCTGACATCTTATGCTGTCTCTTTTCCATTTAGAAAGTGTTCTTTTTCTGAAACCAGTTTCATTTATACCGCCGCGGTAATCTACAGTAAACCTGTCAATTTCTCATTCAAAAATCCGAAAACCATCCTTTTGATGAAAATGTCAAACAGTCCCTTTAACAGCTGAAAGTCACGAGAACTCTCAGGGTCTCGGCCCAATACAGAGCCGCCATGGTGCTGTGGTCTCACAGGGGAGGTTTGAAGTTGATGATACCGGGAATCAGAGCCCATCTCGGCACCTCTCTGCTCACCCCACGCCGCTGTGAAACTCAACCACCGTCTCATCCACCACCATGCACACTCATGACTGACTCTCAGTCTGAGTCTGACACACATACACACACACACACACACACACACACACACACATTCACCGTTTACATCATGGTGACATGAAGCTACATGACCTTTCATCGGCTTTCATGGAGCGCCGCATAGACCCAAACGTTGTTTTACACTGAAATACAGCATTGTAATCTGCTCCAACCTGACACTTTAAAATGGAAATCCCTGTGAGTGAAAACAAGATACTGTACATTCAGAAAGCACATCACTCCTCTCAATATACGGACGTTAACTTAACCATATATACCGCCAGATCTTAGTATGAAGCGTATAAAAAATACTTCTTTCTACAGTTCATGTTGGTAAGCTTCATGTTGATGTTTTGAGACTTGGTCAAGAGTATTTCAAGTTGTACCTTGTTTTTAAACTTCTAGCCCTCTCCTCTACCACAACGCTGGAGAAACAGGTATGCTCTGAAGGACAAACTTGAGGATTTTGGAAAAAGTTGGTGTTTTTTCTCTAATAAGTTTGTATAAGTTTGAATGATACTTTTCATTTTCCATCAGCCGGCTCTTAGAAGATCAGTCCAGAGTGGCAACTGGCTGTGTTTTCCTCTCCTGAACGTATGAAGTCTTCAGTTGATTTGCTGTTTCTTTAGCCAGCTTACACACTCTTACGTTCATCTCGTGTTATTCTGGGTTCAACGTGTTCTGTGTTCTGTTGAACTGTGTACAGTTTCATAATGCTTGAACAATATCTGGTCTCGGATTAGCTTTGGGGTTATTTAGTTAAACCCAAATGAATTGAGGAACATATAAAATATAGGCATAAAACTGAAACAGCATAATTGACGTCTTGCTTTGGACACAAGGACTTGTTTCAGAACAAGTCCTCAAGATCAAATGAAGCAATTAGCGCAAGAAACTCATCTTCACAGCAATTGTTTAACATTTTGGGGTAAATTCTCATTTGCTTCCTTGTCGAAAGTAAGATGAGAGCTGAAAGCCATCTCATCTCGAGGCTATAGCTTCCCGCTTGTTAGCTTAGCATCAAGACTTTAGCTATTGTAATCAATGGTTCCTTCTGTCCAAACATCTGTCCAATCCACACATCCACCTCTCCTGCTTACTTATTCTCCGACTTTGGAGCCTAAGCTGAAGGTATCTCTTAACTTAAAAACGTGCTTTTCTTGCTGGGACATGGATGAGAAGCTTAGCATGAGAAGATGACATCTTAAGCATAAAGACTGGATAGAGTTTAACAGCTAGTCTGGCTCCGTGCAAAGGTAACACAATTTGCCAATCAGCACCTCTGAGGCTCACTAATTAACAGACGTTTGCTTGTGGACGGAGCCAGGTTAGTGTGTATTATTCCCTACTTCTAGTCTTTATGCTAAGCTAAGCTACTGTAGCTACATATTTATATATATATATATATATATATATATATATATATATATATATATATATATAT
>NW_022280041.1:8948631-8964662 GCF_004355925.1 Anarrhichthys ocellatus | reverse complement strand
TATATATATATATATATATATATATATATATATATATATATATATATTTATATATATACAGTTGTGTGAAAAAGTGTTTGCCCCCTTCCTGATTTCTTATTTTTTTGCATGTTTGTCACACTTAAATGTTTCAGATCATCAAACAAATTTAAATATTAGACAAAGATAACAAGTAAACACAAAATGCAGTTTTTAAATGAAGGTTTTTATTATTAAGGGGGAAAAAAAAATCCAAACCTACATGGCCCTGTGTGAAAAAGTGATTGCCCCCTAAACCTAATAACTGGTTGGGCCACCCTTAGCAGCAACAACTGCAATCAAGCATTTGCGATAACTGGCAATGAGTCTTTTACAGCGCTGTAGAGGAATTTTGGCCCACTCATCTTTGCAGAATTGTTGTAATTCAGCCACATTGGAGGGTTTTCGAGCATGAACCGCCTTTTTAAGGTCATGCCACAGCATCTCAATCGGATTCAGGTCGGGACTTTGACTAGGCCACTCCAAAGTCTTCATTTTGTTTTTCTTAAGCAATTCAGAGGTGGACTTGCTGGTGTGTTTTGGATCATTGTCCTGCTGCAGAACCCAAGTGCGCTTCAGCTTGAGGTCACGAACAGATGGCCGGACATTCTCCTTCAGGATTTTTTGGTAGACAGCAGAATTCATGGTTCCATTTACCACAGCAAGTCTTCCAGGTCCTGAAGCAGCAAAACAGCCCCAGACCATCACACTACCACCACCATATTTTACTGTTGGTATGATGTTCCTTTTCTGAAATGCCGTGTTACTGTTACGCCAGATGTAATGGGACATACACCTTCCAAAAAGTTCAACTTTTGTCTCGTCAGTCCACAGAGTATTTTCCCAAAAGTCTTGGGGATCATCAAGATGTTTTCTGGCAAAACTGAGACGAGCCTTTATGCTCTTTTTGCTCAGCAGTGGTTTTCGTCTTGGAACTCTGCCATGCAGGCCATTTTTGCCCAGTCTCTTTCTTATGGTGGAGTCATGAACACTGACCTTAATTGAGGCAAGTGAGGCCTGCAGTTCTTTGGATGTTGTTCTGGGGTCTTTTGTGACCTCTTGGATGAGTCGTCGCTGCGCTCTTGGGGTAATTTTAGTCGGCCGGCCACTCCTGGGAAGGTTCACCACTGTTCCATGTTTTCGCCATTTGTGGATAATGGCTCTCATTGTGGTTCGCTGGAGTCCCAAAGCTTTAGAAATGGCTTTGTAACCTTTTCCAGACTGATAGATCTCAATTACTTTGTTTCTCATTTGTTCCTGAATTTCTTTGGATCGCAGCATGATGTCTAGCTTTTGAGGATCTTTTGGTCTACCTCACTTTGTCAGGCAGGTCCTATTTAAGTTATTTCTTGATTGAGAACAGGTGTGGCAGTAATCAGGCCTGGGTGTGGATAGAGAAATTGAACTCAGCTTTCCAAAGATGTGATAAACCACAGTTAATTTATGTTTTAACAGGGGGGGGCAATCACTTTTTCACACAGGGCCATGTTGGTTTGGATTTTGTTTTCCCCTTAATAATAAAAACCTTCATTTAAAAACTGCATTTTGTGTTTACTTGTGTTATCTTTGTCTAATATTTAAATTTGTTTGATGATCTGAAACATTTAAGTGTGACAAACATGCAAAAAAATAAGAAATCAGGAAGGGGGCAAACACTTTTTCACACAACTGTATATATATATATTACTGTATTAGCTACCATGAAAGTTGTATTGATCTTCTCATCTAACTCTCAGCAAGGAATCAAATAGATGTTCAGTTTCCCTCCAAAACTAGAACAGGACTCCACAACAACAGTGTCCGAGACTGCAAATGCACTCTTTACTTTCCAAATTTTCAAAATGATGTGCTGGTTATGAGCAGTGTTCTGTGTCAGTCTGACATTCGGATGTGTGTGTATGTGTGTCTGTGTGTGTGTTGCCCTTTAAATACAAACAGACCAAAAGAGACCATAAGAAACAATGAGGGATAAGAAGGGAGAAAATAAAACGCTCAAACTGAAAGTGTGTGTATATGTGCATGTACTGTATGTGTGTGTGTGTGTGTGTGTGTGTGTGTGTGTGTGTGTGTGTGTGTGAGCATGAGGTTGAAGCCGCACACAAGGGTGTTTTTCTGTTGTTTCCAGCATCACTATGACACAGCTTGTAACACACACACACTCACACACTCACACACACACACACACACACACACACTGTCATTATGACAAAGTGGATGAGCGGCTGAAAGATCAACTGAAAGAGCGACAGTGGCCGACCATCTCTGGTGAAACTACATCTCTCTCTCTCTCTTTCTCTTTCTCTTGTTCGCCGTCTCTCTCTCTCTCTCTCTCCTCCCCCTTTCTCACACACATGTCTACCTACCAGCAGACTACACACACATGCACCTCACTGCCACGGGCACATCTCTCATCGTAATGACAACTTAACAGGTAAGAAGACTATTTCTCCTTACTTTCCTTCTCCTGTTTCAGCCCACTATAAGGCAGGAGCTTTTTGATTTAGCTTAGAGACAGTTTAACCCAACATTAGCATCATTAGCATTATCTCACACTACTAAAACACACTTATTTCTCATCATTTAACAGCTACTTTTATCCGAGGGAGCCATTTTTTTCAAAAATAACTTCGTCAGTGAAATTTAAAAAACCGCAGGTGCATAATGTGCTCCCAAAGAGTATGTAATAAGTATTGATAAGTCCATGTACAGATGCATACTGTAGTGTTCATGCAGTTCATTTCTAAAAGTGACGTTACTTGTAGCATGGCAGTGTTTTATTCGCAAACATGTTGGTGTGTGTACGCCAAGCGTGCTCTTACACAGAGAGGCTTTAAACCACAAGCTTGACTTTCTCCATTGTGACCACTTTCTTAACATTATGTGATAATACAGGACCTGGGTACACTTAGATGTATAAAGGTGATTTGAAGTGTGGGATGAAATGATGGAGGATTTATCTGCTGAGCTTTGCTGAGTGTGAATCTACACTCAGGGAGCGGTGGATTTGTTCCCCCTCACTAAAACTAGTATAAAATCCCTGTATTTACTTATACGGGTCAGTTTTTATCGAAATGGTTTAAGATATTTATTCAACTTCACAGTCATTGTTGAGACAACTGTGTAAAAAGAGGAGTTCACACGGTTCAGTCCATCCAAACTGATTTAAATGAGGCAGACAAAACACTAGAAGAAGATGTCATATTGTTGTTGTTGCTATTTTTGACCTCCTTCGAGTGCGTGACCTCCTTTGACATCTGCACACAGAACGGGGGCAACGACCGCTTTTACGCTTTTTCGCCGTCAAGTGAAAGCTCTTCTTCTGTGCCGACAAAGGCCCCGAATGAAAAGACATTTGTTTTGAACATTTACCGACCTGAAAATCAAGGCCCGAAGAAAGAGAATGAAGTCGCTTGCTTGTTGCAGCCGTGTTCATCTTTAAATGGCTTTGACATTGTTCGTGGACTTCCACACTGTATGTGTGGAAGAAGGGGCGAGACGAGGAAACGGAAGAAATTCGCAGTACATTTCGTGTCCATCCAGAGATGTACTACGATCAAAGACATATTCCACTGTCATTGTTTTATCAAGTTATTGGGCCTCTGATATACAATGCTTATAAGTGTTTAAAACACCCAAATTAATTCCCCCCCCCCACTCCCCCTCTTAAGTATTGCCTCAAGCAGTACAGGCACCTTTGGCAGCAATGAAAGTCTTCAGTCTTGATGCTGCAATCGTTCCTCTCTCCTTCTTGAAAGAAGTGTTTAAGATCTATTAAGCAGCATTACGGCCGTGGGTTGAACAGCTAATTAAAGTTCTGCCACATGTTCTGGATTGGACTGAGGTCTGAATTCGGCTTTATGTTTCACAGGGCTGGCTCTAGAGAAGCATCCACCACAGCATGATGCCGCCAAACCATGCGTCAGGGTGGAGACAGCGTGTTTTTATGCTGACGTGCAGCGTTTGGCATTTAGTATGTTGTCCAAAAAGCAAAACTTTAGTCCCATCAGGCCATTTAAGCTTTTCCTGGTTGTTTTTTTTTCCAACGGTGCTTTTTGCTTTGTGAAGAATCAGTGTCTCCCTTCTCAACCATGGAAACATGTTTCCTCATAGTTGCTTTAGGGCCCTTTTAGTGGTTTCCTTCACTCCTTAGCTTGAAAATGTTCCGATATTCTTCCCCTGATTGGGCAACGTCATCGCTGATGAGCCGACAATGTTCCTTTATCTTTATGGTGCAGCTTTTGCACCCAAACCCGCTTCTCTTGTTGACTACAAACATTCGATCGCCATTCAAATTAGTACGCAACCTCCGATCAATCGGCTGCACCAGTGATGAATTAGGCGTGTCAAAGTAAATGAAGTGGGTGTTTGTTTAATCTCGTGTTTTGTGCTTTATATTTACACTTAATTACATCCAGTGTGATTTAGAGATGCAAAAATCCAGGCACTCTATTTTAACTTAATATTTATTTCCTATTTGACTTGGTCATATTTGCATTGTGGTCTTAGTCACGGTCGAGTGTAAAACTACAACAGTAGATAGCGAGGACAGAGGTCAATCGTATAATGGAAGACATCCGTCTTATTAGCAGCAGGCAGACTGTGTAGAGGTGAGAACAGGGTGCTTTGCATCAACACTGTTGATCTTATTGAACATGAATACATGGATTATTGCCTTATCAATGCTCACATAACAGTTTTCAGGAGCGGTGAGGCTAATAACTTTATGTTTACGCTACACAGAAAACAAACAAATCCTTCAAATTATTCAGAAATTATTCTGGGCTGAGTTAGTTGCAGTGCATTTGGCTGGATAATAGCATAATATCCTAATTAGTTTGATCATTTGCTGGCTAAAGGGAGGCATGGCGCCCTCAAGTTTCCTTAGGTAAATTACTTTTTACATATTTATTTTCTATTATAATTTAATAAATGTTTTTGTCAGTGTGACATACAAACAGCCATGAAAACATGACATGAAACAATTTGAACGTAGTACAGATTTTGAGTTGCTTTGGTTAGTGTGAGTATTGTATGTGTTTGTGTGCATGTGTGAGAGTGTGTCGTATAACTGTGTCATATATATCAATTTATGAAAAACTGTGACAAGAGGAATGTACAGATCGGTCCGAGAAGGAGGAGGTATCAATAATAAATAAATAAATATGTAAATAAATGGTAATAATAATAATATTGGTAAGTAGGTTCAATAACTACATAAATAAGTGCTAATAATAATAATAATAATAATATAAATAATGATAATTATGATAAAAAAAGTAAAATGAATAAGTAGATGAATCAATAAATAAATTAGTATATTTTATACATTTTATTTTTATCTTTTATAGTATCTCATCTTTAGCTCATGGGTGTCGTTGCCTGTTGTCGCCCACAGACCTTTAGGAGGGAGATGGCCCAATGTTATAGAATAATGTTCAGGGTCAAGTTCATCTGCAGGTTTTGTGTCGCTGACTTTTAACATTAAATACAAAACAAACTCAATGATCCTCATGGATAACCCAGTTATGATTATGGGATGGCCCCCATGCAGTGAATATACTAATAATCGCGTACATCAGAAAGTGTCCGACTCTTGTTTTTCCAGGAGCTGTGATCAGGTTTATGTTTAACTTAAGTAATATAATATAATATATAATATAACAAAGTTTTTCGAGTTGATACATCACAACCAAAATGACAAAAATTGGTTGCAACTTTCAACACTGAAACAAATGTTTTTTTTAAATTTGGAGAATAAATCGACTGTAATTAATTTTATTCGAAAGAATGTAAAAAATACAATAGCTAATGGCACTATTTATTTACTCCACTCACCAGAATTACAGTATGTTCAGAAGTGCATCAGCGGCCAATTCATTTATATTCATATCGGAAATGTTTTTCCAAGTGCAAAAATACATAATATCATTTCGATGACATACTGCACATCAAAATCCAAGAGAAAGAAGAAATCCTCCAATAGAGATATCACAGTCGTTCTCTTTATATATTCATACAATGTGCTGAAGACTTCTTTCAGTTCACCTGCAGTTGACCTCTCTGATTTGAATCGATTCATCTATTCGGAATTCAGCACTTTGCAGTTATGAAATAGAATTACAACTGTTGGTATTTTTTATCCATGTGTGGAGTATCATATTATCATATTATCAGTATCACTGTAACTATAACTGCTAGCAGTGTGTGTGTGTGTGTGTGTGATCAGATTTAAAGTTACGGACTTTAACCCAATAGATGGACACAATCATAAAGTTGCCATTCATTTGTACTATACTTATCCACACAAGATGCTGCAGAAAATGTAAAGTTCCTTTTAATTGTGTATAAATTGTTTTGCCACTCGATAACTTTCTCAGGTGACTCATGGGTCACGTGAGAAAACAGCTTTGGACCGTTTTAGTTAAACCCTTTGTTTTGAGCTGCAGCTTGAACACTGTTGTCTCTTCTGCACAGGGCTTCCACAGGAACGCATGCCCAGCTTTTGGTTATAAAACGCGCGTTGATAAATAAAAGTCCATCATGTGAAAGTGACAACATTAGAATGTCGCACAAACAAATGGTGCACTGTGTTGTAGTAACTCTATTCCATCACTGTATTCAGGTGGGCCCTCCTGTGGTGAACACTGTTGATTTTACATGAAAGACGCCTGTAGCAGTCTTAAGAAGTGCAGCATTGCAGTCACATGTGTGCACAGCGGGGTCTCCGCACATTCTTTTTGCCTGTGTGATCTTGTTTTAGATGCAAAAGCTCTTGTCAAGCTCTCATGTGATTTCCAGGCCCGCATTTACTCCTATGTGAGAGCATCAAACGCATTTAAAAGTGAAAAAGGGCTCCAAATATTTCCAACCTAATTTTTTCAAATATCAATATAGCCTGTTTTAGAACCCTCCTGCAGCTCTTTCTGAGCTCGGCGTCTTTGCTTATGTTTGTGTTTGTGTTTACGACTGAAATACTGATCCTAAATGACCAAAAAGCACCAGACACAGAATGGGATTTTTATTTGAAAATTTACACAAAACAACTTCCGCACACACACAGTTTTCTTGACCATTTCTTTCAGAAATGGGGGGCATTTTGAGACACTGTCTTTGGGGTAAATCTAGCTTTAAATGTTTGTATAAAATGAAGTTAAATGACAAGAAGTACCTTCTTGTGTGAAGAGCAGTTTGGCAGCAGTTGGACCTCTGTGTGTTCAGTATTTCACATACACCGTCATGCTTTTTAGGTGATGCTACATGCTTTCTTGTATACCATCTGTTACACCTACAGTGTTAACATGGGCCATCATACATAATAACAGGGTTATTGTTATGTTAAGTCACATGCTGATAGTCGGCAATGCTAACCTCAGCAGAATAGCCTGTTTCTCCGTGTTTTTTACGATACACACTGATTTTAATTTGTCCCTCATCCACTCGGTTACTCTCTTCCCGCCAAACGGCACTTCTTTTCTCAGTGACGAAAGACAGACGAAGAGGCCGCTCGGAGAAAAAAAAAAAGTCCAGAAGCGCTTCTCTCGTTCCCCCTCCTCTGCTCCCGCAGCTTTTTATGGTGAATTTGAGAGAAAACCAGAGAAGCGTCTCCCCCGTACACACTCCTCCGCACTCCCCTTCCATCCTCTCGCATCCTTTTCATTCACACGTTTCGTTATTCGCCCCGGTTTCTCAAGGTTATGAACACGCATGTGGGGAAATGTGTACACGCAGGAGACACGGGCAAATATAGCAGAGCATGTCTGAATCACTGGTTGAAAGAAGGTTGGATGAGTTTTAGATATTTTACCAAAAAGTCAAAAAAATGGTAGACTTTTGAAGGCTAAACTGAACGCCCTGTTGGGTGCAGAAGCCATGCAAGAATGCATTTGAAGACATTTTTATTTCTTCTTTCCTTTCATCCTGTTGTATATCTTTTTCTTCGCCGCACCTAACTATCAAATATCTTGAAAGCACAACATTTTATCCTAAAATGTGAGACTAAATTGTAACGAGAAGGATTAAAGCACATGTCAAATTCTCCATGTTTGGTGAGCGCCAACGACGTAAAAAGATGCTCGGAAATACTCTGTGTTGATTCCCTTTCACTGTACGTTTTTCAGGAATCTCATTAATTTTGGTAAATCTCACTGTCAGAAAACCGCATGTCGTTTGGCTGCAAGTGTAAGGATAGAAAGTCGTCTTCCTGGTTCTCGACTCCTTCCCGCAGCAACGTAAAGATGACTCAGACAATCGACATTGACCGTACTCTTTATAATGATCTCGGAACATTTTTCTTCAATAGCTGAAACTCCTCGCATTGACCATGGACCCTTTAGATTTAACATATTTGCATGAGGTGTAATGTAATGTAGTGAGGTCATCTGAACGAGCGTAAATCGATCAAAGATTATTGCCAAAGTTATCATGTATGCTAATGTTGAGGTTATCGGGTCAGACAGGTCGTGTAGATACCACATCATTGTCTACTCTCCATGTTAATGCTGAGGTTTCCAGCTATGAGAAGTAGTCACACTGTATAAGTGACCTCAGCATTAACATGATCATCTACAAACACACCGACACGTACACACATCTGCTCCTTTTCTCTTTCTACGCTCTCTGGAAGGTGATGTAGTTTCTCAGTTGGATCATAAATTACTGCTACACGAGCTGTTCGAGGGATTGCACACGTTTCATTGCACGCAGATTATTTACAAATTCCACATTTGTGCGTCCTGCAGGGTCTTGCGAGCATGGTGTTGGTTTTCATGAGGGAAAATGTCTCAGGAAGAAAATGATCTTGTGTTATAAATTTGATGAAACGTGCCCCATGAGTGACTGAATGGACCGCAATCTGCTGGCAAGTTTATTATCAACTCAACAAGTGACACAAGTTTCAGAATGGGTTGTCATGTCTGAGGGAAAAATGGTGTAAAGAACAGGATACATGATCTGTTATCAGAAATATACGTATGTCCCTGAATTCATGCAGTTGTTTAAATGCTGTCATTGCTGGTACAATATGCACACAGTTTTCCACATTTAGAAAGTGATGAAATCAAATTCAAGTGGCAGTTGGGAGGCAGTGGCAGTTCCTTAGGGTACTTCTATTTTGTGAGATTTTATACGTTAATGATTTGTACATTTTAACGTTGGCCATTAGTATTCAGCATAATATTATACGACTGAATATACAATTCATATTATAGATTTACTCCACTACATTTCAGAGGAAAATATTGTACTTTTTACTGCTTTGCATTCATGCTGCGTGAAGGAGAAAGACCGAGCATCACACAGGTTACAAAATAAAAATACTGCCGTTAATGTAAATGAATAATTCATCTTCCATTCTTTGGGGTGAGTTTTGTTATACTGTATGTTAATACAATTTTTTTCCCCACTGATAGAAAGCCAGGTAATATATTACGGAAAGATGCTAAATGTTGACGTAAATAATTAGTCTTCTCTTATTTAAACTGATTGATTACTCCCTGTCTTGTCTGTACTTAACAGCCGTGTGTGTGAGTGTGTGTGTGTGCGTAGGTTTTTGAAGTTGCTCACAGACTTGTGGACCTGCCAGCGGTCGTGTTTGAGGTTACGTGTGCATGTGTTATATTATTATATGTCATCATATAAAAATATATGATGACATAACAAAGCCAGAAAACAGTTTACTGGCCCGTTAAAAGTGCATACTATATGTGCATGTGTGTGTGTGTGTGTGGTGGGTGAGTGGGTGGGTGGGGCGGCAGGCTGATTAGAGGGTTCCCTGAACCTCATCATTTGTTGCCGTTTTCCTTCCTGTTTCATTCTCTCTCATTTCCTGTCAGCTGACTCAGCCGGAGAATCTTGATCTGGTAAACATCTACGCTACCGCTTAGGCACACACACACACGCACACACTTACAAAATGTACTGTAGCCACACAGCGATGTACGTTCACACATTCAACACTCATGTACAGACACGCATAACTGAGTAATGTGTTTTCTCACACATACACAGCTTTAGCTGCTTTATTTTTCACAGCCTATAAAAATCAGCATACATGTCTTTAAAAATAAAATACAGAAAAATAACTACAAAAAGGATGAGCGTGCCACAAAGGCAGTGGGACACTAAGAGAACTTACAAGTATACCAAAAAGAAGAGAGTGCACAGAGACTGGGGGAATTAGAGAGATACAACGCAAGACGGAGACATAAGAAGAAAGGTAGGACAAAGCTGGGCGCATGGTGAGATAGAGAGAGAATGAGAGACACGCAGAGACAGACAAGGACTGGCAGAGAGACGGAAAGAGAGATGGAGGAGGGGGGCAGAGAGATAAAGATAGCTGAAAGGAGGGAGATCCGTCAGCGTTTGTTTCCTCAGGATGTGGTTACCACGACGACGAAAAGACAGCGAGGCAACATCACTACTTGCTGGTCCCTTCTGACACCTGCAAGAGTGTGTGTGTGTGTGTGTGTGTGTGTGTTTGTGTGTGTGGGTGTGTGTGTGTGTGAAAAAGAGAGTGTATCTGTGTGAGCTTGGTTATGTGTGTGTGTCCATTTTACTTTAGATGTAAGACAGACCGTGTAAGTATGTGTGTGTGTGTGTGCGTGTGTCCATTTATTTGACTGTGTGTGTGTGTGTGTGCAGTCAAAGGAGAGCGAGTGAGACAGATAGGAAGGACTAAGTGAGGTGCTGAAAATCTGAAAGGGGGAAATAATTATTCAAACACTCGAGACGAAGCCAGAGTGAACGATGAAGACAATCAGAAGAAGAACCAGGACCAGAAAACATGAACAACAGAGGAGGAACATATTTGAAAAGGAAATTAAGCGCCAAGAACTGGTAAAAAAAACCCAACACTAACCCTCAGAACGTAGAGAGTGTATCTGTCTCTTCATCTCGTCTTCCTTCGTTCTTTCTCTTTCTGACTCACTCACCGTCCTATTTAGAGCAGAATGTGGTTTTGAGAAAGAGAAAAATAAAAACCAACAAAGACTTCAAGTCTGTACTCAAAGTGATTTTCTAGCAAGCTAACGTGTGTTTAATCTGACGGCAAACAAAAATCAAATGGCATCAGTCGAGGCAGACTTTGTAAGCATGCTCAACAGGAATACGCATGCTAAAAGCTGCTAATCTGAGCTTGATTCGGAATGAAAAATGGCGCCATTGCTTTGAACTGACAGCCTGCGTAGCCTGCGCTGTTAATTTCAGGTAATGACATTTCAGGATAATTCCTAGGACAAAGAACAGTTGGTAATGTGCATGGCTTATCAAATAAATGACCCCCAATACCTACAGGGGTCTGTACAAATTACTTATGGACAGGGGATTTTTGGAGACGTGACAACTCTTGCCAACTCTCGTTACTTGAATCCGGTGTTTGAATCCTGTCGGCATGTGCTCCCTAGCAAGATGTGCTACTTAGCGTTTCTGCACATATGGGGAGCATTTTTCTCGATAAGGCATACTGGTCTGTATACGACGTTCCCTTTGGAGGGGCTCACAGCTGTGACTTCAGTGTGTGAGCTCATCTAAACACTATGGACGCCTCAAGTTTGGTAACAAGGGCTAGTCTGTGTTTAGTACTTGAGCTAAAGTGAACTAATGTTGTGGCTGTTCATTTATAATTACACTGTGTTTCTGTTTGTCTCATGGAGGCACTCTAGCTACACCCAGCGAGCCATCATGGACGACCCTTCATCTACCCAATCCTTCCCCAACCTCCACCACCATCGCCACCGCCCATCCTTTCACCTCACCCTGCCCAGCCTTCAAAGCCCTGAAGTGGGATACCAGTCCTCTCAGCCCAACCTGGACCCTCAGGAGCCATATGGAAGTAGAGGGGAAGACTCCACAAACTCCTTCCCAACTTCAAGCACCTCCTCTGGGGAAAGAAGGGAGAGCGGTGGAGGTGACAGAGGCTTCCCAAACACAAGCGGTAGCTGTTTGGACGGAGATGCTAACTTGGGAGGCCATCTTGACGAAGAAAGCGGGATAGGCAGCCATTTTTCTGACACTTGGTATGGTGGTAGCAAAAAAGAGGAGGCTTGGGAGGACGGGGAGAATAGTGAAAGCGCTGCAGACAATATTTATAGAAGAGGTGATTGCTACAGTAACGCAAATGATGTTTTTTACACCGTGAATTGTGGCAGTGAGGAGGGAGTCAGGCGTAAACTCAGAGCGAACTACAATAATTATACACATGTTAGCGGCGAGGCTAAAGGCGATACAGTTTACAACAGGGAGGCTAACGTTGGCCACTTTACTAAGCAAACTACTTCTTACGCCAGAACTGCGACGGGGAGCTTCAGTGACAGCAGCATTGACTATTCAAGAGTGAGTGATAATTATTTAGGAAGAGAAGAGGATTACGGGTCTAGCTGTGGCTCAGGTGAGGATCAGCTTCAACCAGCAGAGGTCGAGGGACCCTGGCTCAGTGCCTCTCCCTCCAGTCAGACCGGAGAGGCCAGGTGGAGAGGAACAGCGGACGCCATCAGTTTTGCCTCAGGGTGCCTACCGCAGAGATCGCCCATCGGCGTGAGCGGCGTGGCGTACACTCAGAAACTGGACTCCTTCTCTGAGGCTTTCCTCTCCCACCGAAAGAGACGATTCCCGATGATTCCCGGCGGAGATTATCCTGGACAGTTCTGGGAATTCGGCGTTGGGAGAGGGGAAAGCCCTGGATTGGTCAATTCAAGGCACAGCTGCGCTTTCGATTCAGACTCCTACCTGCCTCCCTCCTCCTCTTCCCCACCCACTCACCCCTCTCTCCTGTCCTTCCCCTCTCCCCCCACATCATCTCACATCATGTCTTCAGTTCTTAGTCCTCCTCCCACACCTCTGCCTCCTCCTTCCCACTCACCCTCCAAAATGGACTCTCCCGTTGCATTTGGGGGCACAGGGCATTCAGTGTCCCAGGGAGGTGAACCGCTGGGTGCGCTCCAGTTTTTCGCTTCGCACCTTCAGTCTCTCCCATCCGTCCATTCCTCCGGGATGGTATGGAAGTTTCCACCGCTGACGCACAGCTTCCCACAGTCAGCAGGCAACCCCGGCATCATCGAGGGCAACCTGAGACCTTCTCATGGCACTGACTATGGCAACATCATAGGTAAGGCATGGCGTGCATTTTTGTGCATGAACATATGACAGTAAATTTTATCCTGAGGCTGTCACAACTTTTTGAGAAAGGAGAAAACAACCTGAAATGATTTAAATGAACTTAATTTCCCCCCTTGGACAAAAAAAAACCACAAGTTTAAACCCACATGTATAATTTACGGGACATGTGGGTTTTTCGTAGGTGAGCGACACATTTCCTATTTCCCGTATGCAAATTCCATTTTCACTTTTCACATTTTGCAACAGACATCTTTGCACTATTTTACACCATGTGAAGAACATTTTTTTCTTCACATTTGATGACCAGCATACAGTCCAGAATGTATGTGCGCTTTGAGTTCATATGTGGATTTTCACAAGAATTGATTTGTGTTTCCAAATAAGAAATTGATTCTGTCAGTGCGTGGCGTAACACTTTTCTGTCTGCACCGATAACAGTGATGTTTCTGTCTTGTTTTGTCTGACTGTCTGTCATACTCAAAATGATCAAGCAGTTCAACAGTTCATCATGGACCATTGACTTCCACTGTTTATTGTCCTTCCCCCTCTCATTTTCCCAGCCTCCCACGTTCAGTCTCCAGAAGCGGCATTCCTCTCTTCCACATCCCATCCATCATCCCTCCATCCATCCAGAGCCCTCTGTCCCTCCAGCACTCCATCCCTTCATCCATCCTTGCATCTTCCCTCTCGTCCAACTCACTTTTCCAGCCAACATTATGAGGCAGCAGAAAAGATTGCCCCATACATTGTGACCCAGAATGTAAAGAATGAACAAACCAATCTGAACCAATCACAGCTACAGGTAAAGTTTTTTTTAACCACTGGAAACAATTTGAGCAAATTTAAAAAACGTTTGTCATTTGGGAATATGTGCTTGTCTATTTCCTCCTGGTGAGTTTGGGACAAGAAAAGTTATAGCAAGTTTGTGTTTATGCATCTAGGATAGGTAGATCCATTATGGGTTAAAACCATAGATAATCTGGTTGCTACATTTAAGAGAAGAAAACCTTCAGTTGACGCATTTTGTCGATTTTTATTTGATTTTATTGATTTTAGCCACAAAACAACATTTTGTTGTACTTTGGTTTATTATCCAACAACTAATTGGTGTTTAGAGCTAAGTAGTAAATCTTAGCATGCTAATACGCTAAACTAAGATGGTGAATATGGTAAACAATTCACCTTACAGAAGCCCAAAACGGACAATTTTCAAAAAATATATTATACCGCCATCTAGATAACGGTATTCCTTTTTAATACCATCATCTCGATAACATCATTCTAAAAAAGTCTAGGGTTTCCGTAATACCTGCTAAACAGCATGTTAGCATTGTCTTTGTTATCAGTGTGTTAGCATACTGTCTTTAGCCCTGTGCTAGTCCTGTGCCCAAGTACAGCCTCACAGAGCTGCTACCATGGCTTTAGACTCTTTTATCTCTTTTTGTTTCGCTTTTATCTATAGTAGTCCGGAAGGACTATTCTTTTAACTGCTGGAACCTCTAGATTTTATTGGAAGTATCCTGGGCCAAAGTCATCTGTTAATGTAAAAACAAGACAAGCTCTTCTTCATGAACAACCACTGCATCTCAGAAGCCACATTTTCACAGTGGGGTTGCTAGTTTGGCACAGTATCGTCACTCTTCCGTCAACAGAGACTAGGTTTTGAGGGGGGGTAACACTCGCTACAGCTGGAGAAGCTGTGCATAAGCGGTGGGCTGACACGTAAATGGTTGTTTGTCGAAAGATTACGTTAGCTCCAACTGCATTTTGGTTTCTAAAACCACAGTCTTCACCTTGGTTTGTATTTTTAGACTCGTTGAATGGTTGTAGTGTATACATGTGACAGATTTGGAGTTGGTGAAAGGCATGTTATTCACCTTCAACAGAGCTAGGTAAGCTTCTTATGGACCTATAGCTGTATTTGATGCACAGAAATGAAATGGAAAAGTGGCTATCAGTGTGGCAAATGCAAACGACCAATACTTTTTTAGGTCGCTGACTAAATACTTCAGCTTTGAGAACGTTAATTGTTCATACCCTACATTTTGCTTTCTCACTTTTGTCTTTCCTTGTGCACCTACAGCAACAAGCCACTCCAATCTTCACTGGAACTCCTTTTCCCAGTATCCTTCACTCCAGCAGAGGTCAGAAGAGGGGTCTGTACACTCCTCGACCGCTCCTCAATCCGGTTCGTAGGGGGACGGGTCTCTACTCCTCCATATCATCTCTCAATCACAGAGAGGAGGAAACCACATGTGGAGCAGAGGAAGAGGAGTGTGTTGTGTTACCGTGAGTAAAATGTTGCTTTAAATCTTGATTGCTTATTACCTTAGCAATGGTTAGCATGATATCTCAAAAACAGGGTGAAGAGTTAAGCTATGGGCCAAGGAATTTTGTTCACGTTTTTTTTGTTTTAGATCTGGATCCATGGTATTGGTTATTACCCTTCCCACCCTCACCCTTTCCTTCTCTCCAGGTATGTCAACGTGGGTGATGATTTCCAGGCAGAGCTTCCTCCATGCTTTGTGGATGTGGACGGGTCAAGGGTGTGGTCACCGGAGGAGGACTCTCCTAGGGAACAGTTGCTCTGGAAACCGTGGGACAAGCTGGAGGAGGCTACCAACTTACAAGACCAAGGTAAACAGCATGCTAAAATATTTATTTACAACCCAAAACTTTTTTAACAGAACAGCTTTGGAGTAATAATTGCACAGAAAATATTCTAGTGTACCTATAATAACGTGTATGAGGGAGACATTTTTAATTGGCCCCAGAAGGAAGATAGACCCTGAAAATATAAACAAAAGTCAGTTCATTGTTCATTGTTCATTGCTCCCTGCTGAAAAGGCTCATATATGTGTATGTGTGTGTGTGTGTGTGTGTGTGTGTGTGTGTGTGTGTGT
>NW_022280041.1:8930718-8948621 GCF_004355925.1 Anarrhichthys ocellatus | reverse complement strand
TGTGTGTGTGTGTGTGTGTGTGTGTGTGTGTGTGTGTGTGTGTGTGTGTGTGTGTGTGTGTGCATGCACAGTGGAGCTGCTGTTGTCCATGTGTAGTTCCAGCTGTATACCAGGAGGGGGCAGTAACACAGAGCTGACTCTGCACTGTCTGCACTACTGTCAGGGGAACACAATGGTAAACTGTGCAAAGGGGAATATTTTCGTCCCGTCATTTCTTTAATCTTCACTAATTAGTTTACAATGTACTCATTTCAATCCCTTTCATCATTCCTCCATCCATCGCGACTCATTTCCATGCATCACTACTCACCTACTCATTCTCTGTCATTTCTTTCTACCTGCCTTTGTTCCTCAATCATCCATATCCAGTTCATTCTCTTCAGAGCCATTGCATGACTCATCTGTCTGTTCTGTGCCTCCTCCGTCCCTCTCTCCTGCTCAGGTCACACTGGACATGCTGCTGTTTTCACAGCCCTCGCCAACAGGAGACTACCACTACTCTGGTAACCTTTCACCTTTGGCTTCTCTCTTAACTCTTTGGGTTCCCTATGCATGTTGAGGGATCGCTCCTAAATTACCACCTGCTGTTCAGACCGCTCTTTGGCTTGATTATGGCTATTCAAACTGAGTTAACGTCACTCGCAAATTCAACCAGGACAGAAATAGGAAGGGAAGTGGGATAAACTTAAATGTGTTGCAGTGAAGGCAGATTGGTGTTTCTCTGCAACAGCCAACAGTTGTATGAATCTCAAAATGTGACTCAGCAAAGGACTAACCGTTCCTAGTGCTCTGTATTTACAATAGTAGGCTTTGTAGAAGCCCAAACCTCCTGCCACTTTCATCACGTGCAACCTCCACTCTCTCTCTCTCTCTCTCTTTTTGTTTCTTTGGTGCATTCAAGTCCCCCAAGAATCACGTAAAGTACAGAGTACGCATTGTTCTGCATACAGTGTTCACTTAGGTGGGTTTATTCCTGTAGTCAGGGGTAGTGTTAAAGGTCTTGGGCCCCCTGACAACAATTTCACAACATTCTAGATGTCTTAAGTCCCAGGTATGTTTGTGTGTTGTCCTCAAACAACCTGTTTATCTGTTTATCTATCAACTCTTCCCCCTCCCCCCACCCTCTTCTCTCTCTCTCTCTCTCTCTCTCTCTCTCTCTCTCTCTCTCTCTCTCTCTGTAGGTAGTGATTGTTGGACAGACAGTGAAAAGAGTCTCTTCAGTGCAACTCTGGGAACTTCTGGAAAAGACTTTTCACTCATCCAGAAAATGGTATACCTGTTTTTCCCTGCTTGTGCTTACACAGCATTTATTTTAATGGTGGTCAGCCATTGAGCCAGTTTTGTCAAATCGACACATGGAATAGAAAATGAAAAAGTGAAGAATTCACGTTCATTTGGTCCACCGCTGCACCACTTAGTGGTTGTTTTTGTGTTCTTATGCAACTATGCGATTACCAAAAGTGCACCAGCACCTTCACTGTGCAGCTAACTAAGTGAAAAAGGCTGCATATTGTAACCTGTTTCACAAAATGAGCACTCGTAAACTCACTCCCGACTAAAAGATTATAGTTTATATGTGGCAACAGTACGTTTCAGCTTGATTATGTTCTCTGAAATATGTCAGCTAATATATTTGGACTCAAGCTGAGGTTGACATGGGATAAGTTACACTTGTTTTTTTTAGTGCCAAGTATTCACTATGTGTGTGTGTATGTTGCAGGTGAAGACTAAGACCACGTGCCAGTGTGTTGAATTTTACTACCTGAGCAAAAAGCTCCAGGACAAACAGAAGAAACAGAGGGAGGAGGAGAACAGAGAAGCATTGATGGAGCAGCAGAAAAATGTAAGAAACACCTGAAAGAAGTGTTCAAATCTTTTTGCCTCTTGTCAAGATGTCCCAGCTGACCCAGGGAGTCTGGTTCCCCACTGATTGCATTTTAATATCAGCCTTCTGCTTTAGTTCTCGTCCTCTTTCTATCCTTCTCTTGTTTCCTGTTGTTGTCATCCTGCAGTTATTTGTCTATTCCCATGATACTCTGTGGCCTCCACTGGGCTATGCATCCGGATCTCTGACTAATAAGACTAATAGATTAGAAACAGAAGTAAAACAGAATAGTGGGCTATTGGGGTATTTGGAGTCTTGTGTAATCCGTTAAATGCTTTAAATGTTTATCCGGCGTGGAATGCAGCTCAGCAGCATAGTTTCTTATTGTTGGTCTTGTTCTCATAGATGGCGCCCATCTGTCAGCCAGTAGACAGACAGTTTGGCCTCGAGGCGGCAGTTCCTGTGCCTTCATTGGCCAGCTTCTTCCCCTGCAAGCTGTGTGGCAAGTGAGTTGGACCAATTACACTAAGCTCTCTGCGTTTGGCTTCAGAGCACGCCAAAAGATAGTTTAGAATTTCAAGTCTTCTTTTCAAACCAGTCTTCCCTCTCTCCTCGCTCCAGAATGTTCTATAAAATCAAGTCCCGTAACGCTCACATGAAGATCCACCGCCAGCCTCAGGAGGATTGGACCGACAGGCGGCTGCAGCACCAGCTCCTCAGCCAGCGTCTGGCTCTCAGTCGCCCCACCAACCTCATGCCCTCCCCAGGCAGTAACCTGCTCCCGCCCCTGGCAGCCGCTCTGACCTTTCCCTCTTCTGGCCTCGCTGGCAGCCACAACGCAAACGCAGACAATGTCCTTAACCTTGTAACCAATAGCAACTCCATCACTCCCAGTAATGGCAGAGTCCTAGATCCCAGCGCTGTGGTAACATATAGCAACATCGCTGCCACAAACTCTCGTGTAATCACCAATATCGATGGCGGTGACTCAAACCAAAGAGAGCCCACCACTGTCTTACCTCTCCACCAATCATGGGGCTCATATGGACATGGCCCCGACCCCGCGATCTTCTACTGCAACACAGAAGAGAAAGACACTATAGGAGCTGGGACAGTGGGGGGAAAAGAGCCAATCAACTGGCAGTAGTGTTTAACTCTCCCAAAGGCATTACCACCACTCAGACTCACCAAAGGTGTGCTTTTTTTATTCATACAAAATTTAAACAAAAACTTCAGTACTTTTTCAAATATTTCAAGGAAACATCATCACAATTTGTGTATGTATCGTTGTAAATTGTGTATTTAGATGTGTTGCATATTTAAATGTTTCTTATGCATTTTACATTTGAATAAAATCCGTAACCTCATGGTAGTTTTTGGTGTTTCTTACTTCTGTAAAACCACAATTACATGGATTAAACAAACAAGATAAAACATAATGTTCAGCGAGAGCCGGGTCTTTTTGCTAACCTAAGCTAACTGTCTTCTGGGCGGTATAGCTTCAAATTATGTTTTTTTGCAATTACTACATTAAAATTTTCAAAACTAGGACCCTCTTTGTCGAAACTCTGTACACAAAAATTAAAAGCATACAAAAAACACATTACATCTCAAGCAAAAGCAAACACTTCATTCAGACAAAATAAGAGAGTGTTTTTCATCTTCTCATCTATCTTTCAGGAAGAAAGTGAAAGTGTATTTTCCAAGACATGAAACTATTCCTTTTAACTGCCACACAGCCCTTTGAAAAAGTGAGGTTGAGCCAAATTGTCCTCACTTTCTAATAATGTCCACATTCGGAAAACGGTCCTCACAAAGGTAGGCAAACATGAGCACACACACATTCACAAACACACGCACACACACACACACTCACGTAGTTGGCACAACAATTTCAACACACAGCTTGTTGAAAGCTTTTGATATAACACCATAATGGGCTAATATTGACCTTGGTAGACCATCTCCTCTCTTACAGCTGTCTGTGTACTCGTGTGCCCAGAATTCACCTGTTGATGGTTAACTACTGTGATTGTGTGTGTTTTTGTGACTGTGTCCTGGAGGATGCCGGGAAAGAGGCATTGTGACAGTGTGTGGGAAGCCTCTACAGTGGCTGTAAAGAGAGTAGGCCTGTTAAATTCATTATGAGGTTGATCTAAAATACAGAAAATAAACAAAAGCACACTTAAGGATGATTTGTGTTGACAAAAAAAACAACCAGAAACAAACATAAAAATTCCAAAAGATGCATAAACAGCATCCTGAGGTGCAATTCTCAAGGCGGTGCGTATTCTTTGGTCCGGTATCTTTATGGGTGTTACTGCCACTGTGATAGCGATAACAGTGTTTGTATGGATGTGTGTGTAGTATGTACGTCTCTTTGTTCATGCTCATATAATGTGCCACATGGCCTTCAAGGTATCCTTTTTTTCTTTTTTAAAGTAAACCTGTAAGTAAACAGATCCATTGATATGTGTTTGACTGTTTTATGCATTTGTGTGTATGCACGTCCCTGATAAAAGTTCACAATGACCTATAAATGGTTCCTCTCCTTGACAAAAGTCCACCATGTCTGGCACAGTTTGTCTGCCCTCTTTTCTCTGTCCGACACTCGGTTTTTTTCTGATTGTTTTAAATATAGAGCATGAGGCGTGTCGAGATGACATACGTGCTCAAAGAGTGTCAGATTTGTCGTCTGTTCTTGCTCTGGGGTCCACATGCTCCTGTTTCAGTAGTTTTAACTTCCCAGAGGTATGATGAGCTGTGGCATTCTTGTTTTCACGCTTTAGTCGGAAAGTCTTTCTGCTCTTTTGGCAGCCAGCAACGGTCCTGAATATTGGGCTTTTTTCAGCGAGCACAAGCGTGTAGATAAAGGGGGAGTGGAAGACCAGACCAATGGGGGTAAGGGAAAGGGGGGAACGGACAGAGAATAAACAGAGACGTTACTGAGCAGTGGCCATTCACCTATTCATGCTGAGCAGCTCTTTGCCAGTTCACTGAGCTCATGCCCTGCACCAGAGCCCATCCCCCCCTCTTTCTCTCATTTGCTGCTTTTCCTTTTTTTTCCCCAGAGGCAAGAGTGGTCCCACTAAACAAAAACAGCTTTTTCATTCATTCCACTGTCGAGACAAGGGTATGACGCTTAGGAATGCCATACTAATAAATCAGCACATTTTTCCGTTATTAGGGGAAGTATTGTTGACAATGACTACTGTACATTCTTATCCAATATATTATCTCATTCCTTCCTAATACTACACTGCATGTACAATTGCAGGAATGTTGTCTTTTGGCACATTAATGCACACATCAGAGGCTAGCAACACGATTGTCCTTATCTCACTGAGAAGTAGCCAACTATGTCAAGAGTGCTCAGAGTACAAACCGGCTGTCATTTAGCGACACTAAGCAGAACTGCTGAACTCGTGGAACTGTAAAAGAAAGCAATTCAGAGTGACATGAAATTACTGTGAACCTTGACATAATGATTCACTCCCTTTTTACTTTTAGATGTCAGGACTTCATCTCCCGGAGAAGAAAGTATGAGAACTTGCTTTGCCCTTCTTTTGACAAATGAATGTGTGAAAGAGGTTTTCATCACTCGTGAGATACTGTACATGGAGGCCCACTGCTGTCATTGACACAGTTGGAGGTTGGGCTCTGTTATGTTATAGTTGGCACAGCCCTTGCATTATTATGGGAAACCTGGAACTATAAAGTGAATTCACTATGCCTCTGCTGCTGACTCTTGATGTCTTGTGGGGTGAAAAAGCATCTGCAAAAGCTATGCAAGGCCTAATATGTAATATGTAAGTATGTGCACTCATAGGTTGGTACATGCAGTAGCATTTATGCTCTCAGCTTATTTGCATACTAGGTCAGGCACTGATAAACATTGTATCATTGTGTCTTAGCTTTTGTTTTATATGCAAACATGCAATATTTTTTATTGAGGAACAGGCATAAAATGCTAAATTAGCATGCTAGAAATCAGTGTCTACAGGTCCTACAGGTCCCTGGAGGAAGTTAAAGGTCACTTGGATGGTAAATGTTGACCCCCACCAAACACCCTCTGACATTTGTGCACCCTTTTAAGTATGTAAAATGACATCGGATTTAATACTGAGAGTCTGTTATGTGAGGAAGGAGCCCCATAAAAATTCTTATGAGCTAGGTCCCGTGTGGCCTAGCTACGCACCAGCACTGGTGATGGGACACTTGCACACAGTGGTTGGCCCACTTGGCACGACTGAGAGCACAATTTTTGCTTCTAAAGGAGGTATGTGAGAAACTATGAGAGCATGGCATTAATCACAACCTTTAAGAGACCGCCTGAGAGAGACGAGGAGTGTAAGCGGCAGAGAAGGAGAGAGAGCAGC
The DNA here is from genome assembly GCF_004355925.1 of Anarrhichthys ocellatus. NCBI lineage: Eukaryota > Metazoa > Chordata > Actinopteri > Perciformes > Anarhichadidae > Anarrhichthys > Anarrhichthys ocellatus. The sequence continues at coordinate 8,942,417 of NW_022280041.1, read as the reverse complement.
ATGATTAAACTTCACTGAGAGAGCGAGTGTGAGGTAATCGGAAAAATAAATAGGTCAAAGTGAGGACAAATCATAGGGCATTTGAACTGAGCAGCAATCCCAATACTGCAACTAAGATTAGGTCTGTGTGTCCAACTGTCTATTTTAAATACATCACCGACTGTCTGGTTGATTTCGAACGCGTCCTCTTAGGACTGTCATTGACACAGACTCTGTTATATGGATGCGTAAAGTGAACAAACAAGAGTTGAGAAACAATCATTTTGTTTTCCAGCTTCAGGATGTGCAAATTTCTTTCTGGCTTAACTGTCGTTTTTTTCACTGAATTATCACAATAATAATACGGTGTAATAGGGTGTGTTTCCCCTTTAAATTAGGGAAGGATCGAGTGCTTATTTGCAGGTTAGGATCGGATGAAAGTATAGTTGTCTATTGTGCACTTTACAAAGCAGGACTACAAAGAACCATTTTAAGAGCCTGTAATCAAATCCTGTCCTTTTCAGCTGTTCCCTGCACCAGTTTTTTTTCTTTCTTTCACGCTGTGCTCCACACTTTAACTACTCACTTTTCCTCTCTTCTTTTCAGTGCGTTTCACTTTAAGTCTCTTGTTGAAGAGTTTACACAATCCAGGATAAATGTTTAGGATTAAGTTCATATCGGTTATTCTGATGTAGGTTGCGGAGAAAAGGAAGAACTCAACAAATCTAGTTTTATGAACCCCAAGTAGATATTAATCCATTCTTAATCTAGTAGTGTTAAATGTATCCTTCTTGTGTTGAACTGCATGCTTTTCTGTTCCACAATTGTGCATGTTCAACTGACCTGATATGCACTGACTAAAATAATCACTATTTAGCAATGGATTGAAATTAACACTGCCTCCTTTCCCCCACTAATCAATATCAGTTGACAGCAGACATTTTGACTCGTCATAACATAAAAAGCAAAAGCACGACCTACACTATTGATGGTGCTGTTTACCAGATTGGGAGCATTTCAGTTGCCTCTCAATGGCTCTCAACATGGCGACAGCTGAGCCGGCGGCTCTCAGCTAACAGTGCTAACAGTGCTGACAGTGCATCAGTTGGGATGGCATTATCAGCTGTAATCGCTGAAGGATCGCAGTGTTGCGGTGGGGCAGTAGGGCATGCTTTCATGCAATAACAGGCACTAAAAGCACACACAGCCAGTGCAGCTATGTCAATAATGCAAGGAGAAGGTTGGAATACAACACACACAGAGCGAGAGTGACTTCATTCTCTGCTCAGATAGACATTACTCCACTATGTCTTTACATAGCTAATAGTTATTTGCTGCTTCATCAACTCTCTCATTCCCATATTGCACCTTTCAATGATGTCTCATCCATCACATCTGGAATAACTGACTCTGAGGGCAGCGTGAGCTGTTAACACACCGGTGACACATTATCACCTTTTAAGTTGATTTTGTTAGCAAACCAGTTTTCATACATACTCATATTTCATATTTCCACACATTATATTTACCCACACAATACTGAACAACATCGCCATTCATTTGGAGTCCTGTTTCTGGCCACCTGGGGAATGTAAGTCCAATGTTCACTGTCCTTTTTGCTCTAATTTGGTCTCCCAAAACAAAAGGTATTTTAGCTGCTAAATGCACCAGCCAGTCGCTTACTGTGTCTTTCTTTCACACTGGGCAGGTAGCTAGCACCTGGGTAGCGCTTTTTTGCTATGAAATGAAAATATTCACACCTGTGCTTACCTAGCTGTCAAAATCATATCTGAAATGTGAGTTTGTAGATATCTTGAAATACAATATCTACTAGTAAGAATGTGGATATCTTTAATTACCATATTAGAGACACATAATACAATTTTGCATAACAGAATATAACAGCTATTATGGATATCTAAAAAGTAATTAGTGTGTATCTAATAAATGTTAAACCAGTTTGCCCTAAATGGGGTTATGTTGGTCTCGAGCTCTTTAAATACTGCCGCTCGATGCGCGCTGTCATGCTCTCTTCTGTGATTGGCTGAGAGCAGAAGGGGCGTGCCTGATTGCGTCATGTCAAGGAGAGGGATGAAGGCTTATGTGTGTGTGTGTGTGTGAGTGAGAGAGAGAGAAAGATTACTAGGGAGTATGAGGCAGGCGCAGTAGAAGACTTCCATATCCAGCAGACGGAGACAGACGGCGCCAGCTGCTAGCTAAGTTAGCAACTAGCTTCAGAGTCCTAGCGCCTTTGCAACATATGAGGGACTGAGCGAGAGTGTGTGCGTGACAGCGTGCGCTCGGCCGTCCCGAAGTCACTCCGTGTGCTTGTGTGTGTGTGCGTGCGCAAGTGTTTGTGTATATATAAACTCCCCTATCTCTCTCTTCGGAGCAGCAGCGTGTCCGTGTGTGTGTCGCGTTAGCAAACGCACACACAAACACTACGATACTCGACTGTTTACATTCGGTGTCCGGCTACTTGACAGCGGATTCACATCATTTACTGACACAGACAGAGCACCAGCATGTGAGTACTGATGGGTAACGCGCGTGTGTGTGCGCGTACGAGTCCTGTATGTATGCGTGTGGCTGTCATTGAGTGCATTTGAAAGACAAACCCTTTTCTTCCGGGAGTGTGTGAACGGCTACACGCGTACCCTTGCTTGTGTCTGTCTGTCAACGTGCATGCTGAAAGATGTTGCGTTAGCGTGGTCAGTCCTGTCACAGCAGCTACAGAGAGACGTTTGCAACATTGTGTGCATGGAGAACTTGTTTAGAAAGTAGCTTATTTAGCTACATTGTGCACACGTGCAACTTTGTTACTAATCATAGCAGAATGTATAAGTGGGGCCACAAGGCTCTCAGGTTGCTGAAGGAGGTCACTCGTAAAACTTTTCAATGTACTTTTGTATTAGTGTGAGTTTGCAGCATTGCAACACATGCAGCAATGGCTGCTTCTGTCACGGTTTACCCACTGCTACTTTTAATAACTTTAATATGGATGGTGAGGTAAAATGAAATGGGGCTCCTATTTACATGGAAATCCTGGCATTGAAGAGAGTAGAAGGCCCACGTGATAGGACCAACACTACTGCTTTTTATAGAAGGGCATGAAATGTCTGTTTACATGTTGGAACTTGTACTTTGCAGAACGGGCTTTGTTTTCTTGTAAGATGCACCCAAGGAGCTTGTAGCTGAGTGTGCAATGGCCTGATTTCCCCCCACAGGTTTTCTGTGTTGCAGAGATTCAATCTTCACCTTTGAACCCGTGTGTGTGTGTGTTTGTTGTGTCGGAATCATTCAACTGTACAGTTTGTCCCATCACAGAGCAGGGGGAGGCCCAGTGGGAGCGCTGTAGTGATCAAGCAAAGGACATGTTATTCACGGTTTTACATTAATCCTACAGCACGGATGTGATCGGCAGGTAGAACAACGCTGTAGTCTGCTCTCTTAAAGTGACTGTAGCGGCCTTGAGGGCTTGATGGACGTGTGCCGTTCACTCATTCACCTTGATGTTATTACTTGTTGCAGTAGTGCCAAGGTAATAGACTGAAAAGGCTCAAGGCAACTGGGACACACCCATCATAGTTTTATAACAATGATACAGAGGTGTCACGGCTCCCTTTTGCATGAACTTACACCTCACATCATAAATCTCTAAAGATGGCATTTGTGTGTCAATTTATTTCAGCCCCCTTCCAGTTGTCGGATAGATATTTGGATGTGCACTTGCCTTACCCTCTCAGCATTTTCTGGTCCCTCAGGGCCGTTGGCTAATTGGTTTACCTGATCGCTTGTTGAGGAGTGAGAAAATAATGAATGCGTCCTGGGAAACACTGGACCTTCTCCTTTTCATACTTCCAGGCCACCATCCAACAAATATCTGATGAGTGGTGCAAGAATTCAGCAATGAATCTGTCAGACAGGGAGGCAGGTGTTAAACACCAGTGGTGAGAATGAATAGCTGTGTCCACGGCACTTTAACTTTACAAATGACCCTCTAAAGGGCCCGACACCAAGATTATTTTTGCTCAAGTTTAGGTGAAGGATACTGCCAGCAGTGCATCTGTGCTTGCAGGCATAAATAAAAAGACTTCTCCATTACATGAAACGGTCCTTCAGCTGCGTCTTCTCTCAAGGTTTCGTGAGGTTAAAGAGGGTCTGGTAGTAATATGTCACTTGAGAAGCTCTCGTGCTCTTTGCAGCCCCTCACCCACATTAGCGCACAAGAACTGCAGCATGTACAAGAAATGTCCAAGTGTTCAAAATCAGCTACACATGACCCCTCCTGGTAACCTCCAGTTATACAGAGAGCCAAAGTTTTCACAGACGAAAGGTGAATCCAAAGCAAGCTTTTTAATTAACAATTGACATTTTAAGCGTTCCCTTTTACAGAGGAAGTACCGTTTGGCTAAATGTAGCCTGTAGGCTGGTTGAAGGGTTTTATGGGACATTGCCCTCTCACCCAGATCCTCTAAAGCTCTCTGATCAAGAACTTTCTCCTTTTACAAGAGCAGAGAATCTTTATATGAATCACAAAAAAAGATAAGGAAATGTCCATCACAAAGATAACATGTTAAATCATTTCCTGGTTTCTATTATACCAGTAAAGATGTGAAAGAGGGTCTAGGCTGAAATCTTGTGTTTATCCGACATGTTCTATCCTAAAGGAGCGGCCTGAAGCAGCAGAAGACTGGAGCGTCTTGTTGACTCAGCTGGTAAAGCGGCTGAGTGACAGTGAGAGTCAAGAGCAAGATGTAGCTGAACAGAAACACTCTGTATCAAATTGTTAAATGGTCTAGCAGGCTGATTGGTGAGTCACAGCTTAACCTCGAGTCCCTGCACCAGACGGTTACAACGGATAACCGGCTCCATTTCAAAGGACGACTCCCACCCTTTGCACAGGGTGGGAATCTCAGCTTCTTCCTTCTAGACGGAGGTGTATAGTCCCTCGGTGTAGAACAAAGCGCTATAAAAGCAACTTTGTTCCAGCGGCCATCACTGAGGTGAACAAATTATAGCAACAGTGCACAGATGCTAATGTACCACAACTTGTACTTTGTTACAGTTCTTTTTTTTTTTTTTTTACATTTGCTGACGTTGCGATGTTCAAATGAGTAACAGCTTCTGTTTATTTCTATTGAGAGAGTTGAAACGTGTGAAAACAGGGAAATATCTTTTGAATGGTTAATGATTTAAGGAAATTTGTTGCAGTAACAAATGGTAATTTTCCAGGTCCTTTTATAGTATTTCTTGTTTTGGTCTTTTCAGCAGAGTTTCCCAGACTGCTTGTGAATCCGATCTACCTTTCCACGAGCTCGACGTTCTAACCTTTGTGCCGCCGCTCCCACTTTTTAGTCCAGTCACAAGCTTTTGATTTTGTCTACACAACCGCCGTCAGCCACGGGAACCTTGTTCCTGCTATTTGAGCATGTCCTGCTGTTGATAATTGGCAACCCAAACGGAATTCCTGCACTCTTCCGTGCAAGGAATGACTTCAGGTTTCTAGTTTCTGACAGTCTGGGTTGTACTACTTTACTCAGTCTATTGTTGCATAGTCTCGGAGGGACTTTATTCATCTTATAGGAACTTCAAGGAGGACAGAAGCTGATCTTTGCTGATCTCCTGTTTGGTTTGTTTACATTTCGATGACAACTCACTGGAAATTATTGCAATTAGCACAGAAGGAATGATGCTGTTTGGCTGCAGTGAGTGTAAGGACAGTGATGGAGGTTAGCGACGGTAGTGTTTGATGAAACACTATAATTAGCTTAGTCCTCGGCTTAGTGGAGTAATGTTGTTTACCCGCGAGCCATGCTCTGTATTCTTACCTCACCTAAAATTATATGTTGATACAGTAAAAATGCCCTGTCATACAAGAGAATTCACTTGCTTTTAAAGCGATTTGTTCTCCTGCAGTTTGGCGCTGGGCAAGACTCTCCCAGCTCTAGTTTTAATGCCGGACTCGAGGAAAGGAATGTCAGTTATCCCAGGAATTAACTTTAAAGTGACAGAAATCTCTAGAAAAGCAGTGTGCTTCCTACCCTTTATAGTACACGATGCAGGGGACATCAACGGGGAAGGGGCTACTTCGACAAAATATCAAAGTCCATTTATCTTAACTTCTTGGCAGTCCTGTGTTTTCAAGAGGGTGTTGCACAGTAATACTCACCCCTTAGTCATAGAGAAAGTGTCATCTCATGCTCGTCGTTTGGTGCAAAGAATGAAAAAGCTAGATCCTCCATTGCCGGTGTATTGATTTGCCCCGAGATCAGTCAATCAAGGCAAAGTGAATGCGGGAGCTGTGTGTGTTTTTTGTGTCACAACATTGGCGGCCGCGCGTGTCAGAATGAAACTTTGATCTCCAGGTTAATGTGTGAACCAGAGTCGCCTCTGTTCTTTGAAGCCTCCCAACACACAGGCTGGTCTCAGTGACCTATGGCCTTTAGGTGGAGATTGAGGACGGTCTGATGTGTGCACGCGCGAGTGCATGTGTGTCAGACAGATATACACTGAAGGCTGAGCACGGTTTTGGTTATTTCGGAACTTTCCTGTGAGGACACTTCTTGTGTGTGTCAGGGAGAGATTTAGAGACAGGACAGCAGAGAGAGAGAGAGGGAGAGAGAGAGAGAGAATTTGGCATAAAACGTCTACCCAACTATAATTTAATTCAGTCCTTGTTTTGTGTTGCAGCAGCTCTGAAAGCGATGGTCAGGATTGAGACAGGGAGAGAGGTCGTACACTGAAGTTTAGTTTAACTTTTTCACAGTGCTCTGCCTGTAACGGAGATAGTCAGTGTGGTTTGTTGCGCAACGATTCCAATAGCAACTTGTTGAGAAACAGCCAAGCCCCGAACATAATTTACATTAAGTGTGCCTCTACTTGAGGTTCATACCTAAACGTTAACAACAATGCGGGGTCTGCAGCTGGTTTTAAGCCTCCAGATGTTGCTGTGTTGTGTAACTAAATGCTGTTGCTGAATAACTTGGGCCGGACTTCTGCCCCCTGGTTTGAATTGTTTCTGTTTCCTGGGAGGCGGACGGAGCTGCGGTGCTCCATGATCACGGCGACATAACTCAGAAGAGATGTTTTGGTACCTTTTTGTGGTATGAGGTAAATCATTGATTTCAATGTGCTGGTTTCAACTGGGATGGGTCGTTGGTATCTGATAAAGAAGACAACCCGTCTCACCCTGTTTATCCTCTTTTAGACTCGCTCAAACACAAAGGTCACATTCCTGTGTCACAGGTAATAGGGACCCTTTGGAACGTCTTGCTAGGGAAACGCAGGGTTCTGGCCTTAACATATCAGATAGATATTACTTCACAAATATCTCTGCTTAGGAAGTCTTGATGCTCGTTACATAAAACAAGTGCTTTACAATCAGACGAACTGCGATATTAATTTCGATTTGTGAATGAAAATGTACCAGTTGATGATTGGCATGATTCTGTGTTGGATCGGTCCAATCAGATCATATTGGGGTTAAAAGACGATGACTGATAGAGTTGTATCTGCTCAGCACTACATAATAAAGCTACTGTCGTTGAGGCGGCAATTGCTATTACTACTATCGTTTACTGACTGTAGAAATGTGGGGCGTGATAACATACTGTTCATTCCTGCTTTATCAAGCAGAGCCACTGAGCAAGTTGAATTTTATCGCATTTTCACTCAAGTGATATTGATTTTGGTTTTAGTAAAAGTGCGCGATGCTGATGGTGACATGATCATCTGAGAGCGTGAGCACTCCGTGAGTGGAGTTTGGTCCTGGCTTTTTTTCCATAGTGGTCCGTGCTACTGTGCTTGCCATGAGTCAGCAACAAATGGGGGTGTGTCACCGATCACATGGGCATTTGTTGTGGCTCACAAAAAAAACTTTCCATCATTGTGAAGACCGAGATAGGAGCGGGTTTATCTTTGTTCCTTTATCTTTAAGGCTAAATCCCGATGAACAGTTTTATTTCTGAAGCATTCTCCAAATACACAAAAGGAGATGAACCAGCAGGAAGGAAGGTAGTGAGCTACATTTCAAAACAGTTAAAGGGTTTCAAAAATGGAGAAATGACCGAGAAATAGAGGATATGCTGAGGACAGAGTAGTAGTATTAAGAAAGGTAGCGATAGTTTACGTCACGCTTCAAGTCGCCTGTTTGACAGCATCACTGTCTAGAAGTTTGTCCCCAACAATCATTGAACATTAGGAATGCTATACTTCCTGTTTCTGGGTGGATTTTCAGTCCTTAGATCAGCTGTTTACAACATCAGCATATTACGAATGTGAGAGTCATCACTGCCCAGCAAGTCTATCTCTACTGCAGGGCCACAGTGTCTGGAAGATTCCCAGCTTTGAGGAGATCAAAGAGCATTTTCGATTACAGGCCACATCTTAAATGAACCATCATCATGCTACATGCTGGTAATCATTTATTACTGAACTCGATGCATGCTGGTGCCGTGACTATTTCTGTTATTAGACGCGTTTCTGCAGAATGTCACCTTTTTTATAAACCGATTTAAAGGATTGCTCGTTTGGATTTGACACCCAAAGAGGAGTTCTGCTTGATTGTAGTAGAGCTGTTCAACATTCATCATGTGCTAGAACACTTGGTTATTGTAATATGTAGATAAAAGTGTTGTCTTTATCGGGGCTTTAAGACTGTTAAAACTAAGAGTCTGGTCCCCATATTCACCTGCTAATACAGTGTGTATCTATGTTCTTTCTTTAAATCAGACACCATATCACTCAACCCCAGTTTAGAACGGGTATACTTCTCTGGTAAGAAGCTGTGCTTCAGCTTTATTTGAGAGAATTGAATGCAGGACACAGGTGGTATTTGACCTGTTTTTGCCTGTCTACCTTGTCCTGTCCTTTGTTCCCGGTCTGCTGTTGTCTCCCTGTCTGATTCAGGCCTTGTGAAACTGTATCGGTTACAAAGTGTGACGCTGTTGCTTTTGTGTGGATGCAAGATACTGTTTCAGCCTGAGCTTCCACTGCGATCAGGCTGTCTGAAGGTTCTTGGTCCGTAGCTAATTCTTCATTCATTCCGTCACTATAAGTCACACATCGTTATATAAGACTCACCAATCTAGATTTTAAAAAGGTCTCACTGTAAAGGACATTTTGAGTGAAAACATTACCTTTGCCATCCAATCAGGCTGATCTAGTTTCTCAACAGTCAGTCCACATTCTTTACCCAACTTCACCTGTACACCTCTTGCAATGTGAGGTATTGAAAACGCTTTGGGAGACATGTTTCAGTGGGTGATTAATAGGAGCCTTTTTGGGGGGATTTAAAGCAGATAACCTGCTTCACACACATGAAACGGGTGAATTGAGTTATGCTGTTAGCTTTAATGCACTCATGTAGGTCATTGTTACAGTTTGTACAGCACCGACACCGCTGTTCATTATCTCTACATCTATACAGGACACATGTGGTAATTCACCTGTAAGTGAAACCCTGCAACCACGGGTAACAAACAGGAAGTAATTGTGCAGAATGAGACTTCATTTGGCTCAAAGAAATTGAGTTCTTTTTTTTTTTTGTCTGGGTGCACGTTACCGTGAACACATTGGAGAAGATGCCAGCACTTGTTGTGATCTGAGGCTCTTTAGATTAATGTCCAATTTATATTAGTCTAGGATGTGGCATTTGCAGTTGGTAGTGGTCTCCATTGGTTGCATTGCTGTTGTTTGACCACAGTGTGGCAGCAAAGCACTGTCGGTGAGGTGTAGCCTCGTCATCAGAGAAGAAGAAGAAGCCTCCACCTCTGCAGGCTCGCCATCAAACAGCTCCAGCACCAGTAAAGCTGCCTGTCTCCACACAGTGAACGAGCCACGCGCTAGGCTACATTTGACTGTGTGCGTTTGGTGATTATTGAGTGAATGCAGCCATCAAAGCACAACCAAAGTGTTGGGTGCAGTTTGTTTGTGTGTTGCATTGCCTCCGTCATGCTGGATAGTTGGATGGTTCTTTTTGTTTGAGTGCAGTCGTTCTAATCAAGTGAGGGCAACAGATTCTCAACTGAGACAGACTTCGGAGTATCTTGTTCAGTATGAAACATTTATTCATGTACAGCGAGCGAGTCTGTTCCACTTTATAGTTGCCGTTTAATTGTTGTGATTTGAGGAAAGAAACCTCACCACAAACGCACCGTGAACTTGCTGTCTTTAATTTGACGCAGCTGCAGCTGATTGGCTTACTCCCTCCTTCCTTTTATGGAAATCAAATCTTTTTGGAAGATGTTTTGATCCGTGAGCTGTGAGCTGTCATTCCAAGATTTATGCGATTGTAAATCTGTGTGCTATTTTTATTACTTTACAATGTTAATTGTGTTACTTGATCCTTTTATCATCGAATAATCAGCATCTAATCAGCATCTAATGGCTTCTGAGTCATATATGGTCGAGTCATATTAATATATTCTCTCCAGCCATCATATAAGCAAACTGACACGAGCCAAGTTACTTCTCCTTAGATTGTATTTACATTTTGTCTTTTCCCAAACTGTCGCATCAACAGAAGTCGGGGCCACAGTTCTACAATTCTTCCCTCATAACACTTTTTCTTCCCGAGAGCTGGAATTATCCAAGATTCCTACTAAATGTCAGGAACGCCAATTAAAATGTTTGAAGAAAATGCCATGAAAGGAACACGCAACCCTCGGCAACAACTTAATAGGGCTCGGCGCTTTAGTGGATTTAATCTCTGTAAACAAGGCTCACTCCTCTTGTTTCAACACTTTCAAAGCATTATCTTTTTAAAATATTCCTGAAAGCATCTTTCTTTTTCATCAGAGAGACCGCACGTAGCAAATGGTTTCTAGATGGAGATTATAAGACAATAGGAGTTCTTCCCTTCACTTATTGCTGTTGTATCGAGACTCTGTTTATGTTTAAACATTCTCTCTCTCTCTTCCTTCAGGATGTTGAGGTACACCGTGGTCCGAGGCGGCCTCGGCCTGCTGGCCGTGAGGAGGGCGTGTCTCTCCCCCCGCTTCTCCCACTCTGCCCCGCAGAGCGAGTATCGACCAATCAAGAAAGTCATGGTGGCCAACAGAGGTAAGACCGCCTCCACGTCCCATCGGCGCTAAATCACCACTGAATGAGACGAGCGATTCAGATAGCACCATTCAATTCAACAGTTTTATTTATAAAGTTACGGCATTTACAATCTTCTCTGGGCAAATGAACAGACTCTCAGACTCTTTAATATTTACTTGGCACGTACTAATATTTAAGCACACATTGTATGTGGGCGGCTGCACAAGCTAACTTTGTTTGCTTAATCATAAAGCGCTCGTTTCTTTTATTAGAATATTGGAAACGGAGGTAGAACTGCACCCACAACCCTCGCTGTATGCTAGGAAGTTGAGTTTAAGGGGTGTATGTATTAATCAGTTTTACATAACATCCCAGATGTTTTCTATTTATTTAAATATTACTGTTTATGAAAGCTAAAACAAATCAGTGTGACCTGTTTTATTATGTTAACATTTTTTTTTTTTCTTTTCCTTTATGTTCCTTTCTAAGCTGCTAGAAATGGCCGTCAGTGGGGTCTGAATGGAAATATAATTATGGAGAATCCAAGAGTTTTCTAAACACTAAGCAGTCACCAGCAGCGTCGTGCTTTGGTAATGCTTGTAATCACCGGACCACTAGCCTTTTGACGCTGTCGCGTGAGGCTGTCGCGTGAGGCTGTCGCGTGAGGCTGTCGC
>NW_022280041.1:8900501-8930318 GCF_004355925.1 Anarrhichthys ocellatus | reverse complement strand
ATATATATATATATATACACACACACACACACACACACACACACACACACACACACACACACACACACACTCTCTGAGACACAGCAGGGCTTTCCGTCAATCTCTCTCCCTCACATCGGCGTGACGCGATATCAACACCGCATTAGATCACATTCATCACACTGCAGCGCACTGGACCGTGCTCGGCTTCAGTGCGCATGTGTGATGAAAAGAGAGACTGGACCATCGCATCATATCAGCCCGTATTCCACTTCACCAAGCACATCTCCTCTCTCGCCGTTGCTTCTCTGGTCTTTTCACTAATATTCTCCTTTCCTTTCTGCTCTCCTCGTCCCCTCTTACCTCCTCTCTCCTTCCTCCCTTCGCTTGCTCTCCCTGTCTTCTTCCGCACTTGTCAGATGTGATTTTCCTCTGAGCCCCTTGCTGTCTTTCTTTCAGAGTTAGCTCCCGTTTCCTTGCCCCCTCCACCGCCCTTCTTGTCTCCTCTCCACTTATTCGTCATGTTGTCAAACTTGCCAAACTGTGATTCTTTTGGTACCTCAATTCTCTTGTCCTTTTTCTCTTCTCGCATTGTTCTTGTCTATATGTTTTGTATTTCCTCACCTTCCATTCCCTAGATTACTCACCTTGAATCCATTACATTTCATTTGCGTGGTGCGTCCTCTCCTCTCCGTCCTCATGTTTCCATCCTTTTTATGTCCCTACTGTTGTCCTTCTCCAGAATTCACTTTCTTTCTTGCACTCTCTCTGTTTCCAACGCAGTCCTCAATCATTTGAATGCTGTCCTCCCTTTCAAGCAACACATCTTACTAGTCGACAAAACTTTATTTTTTTCTCTCCCGGAATGTGTGTTGTTTAATAAAACCAGTATTTGGCTCCAGTGACAGCAAGATGAAAGGCAGGCAAGTGTTTTGTTTGTCTAGAGCAGAGATTTTACACTCTTCTCAAACTTTAGAAGAAACGGCAGACTTATTGCAGTGTCGGTTGATATTTTGCACGGTTTGATGAAGCAAACCAGATGGATTTGTCTTGTTTTCATGTGTGGTGTAAAGAAAATCAAAGTTTATTTTATTCTCTCAGCGGAAACTGTTTGTCGCGAAATAGGGCCAATGCCACAGGATGTTGATAAAAATCATCTAAAGTGTGTGTTTGTAAAAAATAGATGAGAGAATAAGAACTACAACCTCCCGCTACACACAATCTGCTAAACTGTGGATCAAAAGTAAAGACGCATCTAAACATTATAGAGAATAAGAGAGGAAGAGCAACATTCAGGGAGGAAGAGGAAACCGGTTTGGCAAAATGAAGCAGAGCAAATGAGTCAAATAACCACGTCCTGCACCATCCGCTGACCACGCTTTGTCCTCCTCTCTTCTTCCAGGTGAAATCGCCATCCGCGTCTTCAGAGCCTGCACTGAACTGGGGATTCGAACCGTGGCCGTCTACTCCGAGCAAGACACCGGACAAATGCACAGGTGCTGAGCTCTGCTACATTGGAGCCCAATGGGGTCCGCACAGGTTTAAGTAAAAGGAAGCGTAACAGACAGATGTCTCGGTAAACTGCTGGGCTGCCGCTGCAGAATATCGACCAATTGATTAGAGCCAACCGCAATTAAAGGGAAGCTTGAGGGAGCATTTCTCTCCTCTCCAGTGCCTTCGGCCAGTTCTCTGTTTGGCGCTCGGTATTAAGTAGGGACATAAGTATAATTGTATTGACATTCCGAGCATTCAGGCAATCTCTCTGCTTAGTTTACATGCACAACATTCTAATCTGCCCCACTGTCAGCTTTCTCTATTCCGCCCTGACTTTCTAATGCCTCCCGTCTTTTAACATGTCTTTCTTTGACTAATAAAGCTCGTTATGCACCTGCACCACCTGGTTCTGCCTATCTTCCCTCCTCCTTATAAAACATAAGCCCAAAGAAGGCTGATTGGAGGACTCATTTGAGTAATTAAAACAGGCTTCATTTGACTAAGTACCGGTGCCCACTCCCGACTGAGCTTGGATATGCCGCCTAATGGTTGTGTGCTTGAGAGCTGGTGCTCATCTGTGTGTTTTGTTTGCTTTTGCTGCCACCCCCCCCCCCCACCCACCGCCTTCCCATCACACTGAAATTACATCCTTTGCCCTTGTCTTCACAGGCAGAAGGCAGATGAGGCTTACCTAATTGGAAAAGGTCTGGCACCTGTTGCGGCATACCTGGACATTCCAAACATCATCCAAGTAGCCAAGGTAACAGATGTTAAGAAGTGTTTTTCCCGTTAAAGAATAACCCTTCAGTGTTTGCTTTTAGGGTAAACTTTAAAGGGAAAAAGGGATATTACATTTCAACTTTAGCTTCCTCGTCCTGGTGAATACTCGGCCTGTGAGAGTAGTTTTAATGCTTAATGACCTCTGTGGCCCTGGAGGAGCTTTCTAAAGTCTGGGAACATATCCCTAGTGATGTCATTAGGGTTTTCTCGGCTTGGGCTTTGAAGATTGCAACTTGTTATCGGACAGCCAGCGTTAAGAACTGGGGGGGGTGCACTTTGAGACATGGGCATGGACGATCTCACAAAAAAGACTTAACTAAATTTCACCACGGTAAGCGTAGGATCCAGCATTTCCACAAATATATTATTGAATGCCTTTGCCAGGTCCCCCCAAGCCTTTTAACACATCTCTTAGAATGGAAACATGGGTAAGTATTCAAGGAAGTCATAATGCAGGGCATTTTCATACAATGAAAAGCTTGTGCCTTGGCTGATCTCAGGACAACATATACGCAGCATACACTTCACTTCGTTGGCTCCATCTTGCATGGTGAAGTGGTGGCAATTGTAGCCTTCAGATTTTGATGAGATGGAGTCTCTCCACGTTCAAAAACTTAACCAAAATATAATATGTCTTGATTGTGCATTGAAGGAAAAGTTCAACACTTTGCTGATTTGCTTTCAATCTCTTGTCTGTGCGTTCATTGCAGAGCTGGAGTAGTCAATTATGTAACTTAGCATAATAATAATACAATATAATAATAAGCTTTATTTACACAGCACTTTTAAGTGCTTCATATAGTTCAACCAGGATATAAACTAGATTTTGTTTTCTCAACCTAGGTTTTTACAGTAGGTAAAATACTGGTTGCTGGTTCACCTTGCTTTTGATCTTTTAGGAAAACCCATCTACCTTCCTGAAGTTGGAAGCTGTCATTGAGGCAGTACAAATTACAGTGGCATCAAAGTAGACGGACAAGAGACAGGCAGATCCCTTTTATTCCTTTCTGTTCACCCTAGGTCTATATTTAGCCTGGTTGGAAGGAAGGAAAAGAAAACGACTTCTCTCTGTCCATCCCTCAAACACTGTTCATCTCTTCCTTGTCTCCTTCCCTTTGCTCATCATTCCTTGGCCCCTCTTTTCCCTTTCCTCCTGTTCCTTGTTGCGAACTCCCTCTTCCATCATTCCCTTTCTCTCTCTCCTTCTCTCCCCTCTGCCACTTTTCACTGCGTTAGATCGGATCTGGTCCCTTCTTACCTCCGATCCTCTCCGACCTGTCTTCCCTCCTTCCTCCAGGACGAGCTGCCAGTTGTTCGTTATCACTTTTTTCCGATCAATTTCTCATGGTTCATCATTTTCTGCGTGGGCATGTGGTCAGCTAGCCAAGTCAGGAGCCGCCCGCCATCTAACTCATTTCTCAAAAATCCTTCTGCATATCTGGGAGCCCAGCCACCCCATGCCAGCAAAGTGTGTGTTCCTGTGTGTTCCTGTGTGTTCCTGTGTGTTCCTGTGTGTTCTTCCTGCTCTCACTCTTTCACATTTGGCGTATGTGTACCTCTTCTTCACACGTCTGTCACTCTGTAACTGTGTGACCAAAATAACCATCCAAGGCTTTTTTCCCAGTACCTTCTGTGTGTGACCTTGCATGTGAAAATGTGTGTGTGTGTGTGTGTGGCTTCATGCCTCCTCTGGCCTGCCAGTAACAGCTCCCTTAACAACGGGACAGCCCATAATTATAGTCCGCCTCGTATCCAAGAGCAGATGGCACATACTGATGTAAAGATGGCTCTATCTGTCAAGCTCGGCAGCTACTGTATCTGTCTGCTACCCTGTGTGTGTGTGTGTGTGTGTGTGTGTGTTCGTGTTCCTCACAGTACCTTCCCCCTGACCCTCAGATTATGTGTGCCTGTCTACTCGCTCAGTTTCCCGCTGGCGTCCATTGAGTAGATGATGATTAAGGCGATTGCAACCGAGATGGAATGAGAATAAAGTGTGTCATTAGCTCACAGTCCCTTTGCCGTAACTGATGCGTACGTCCTTTTCGCTGGCCAGCAGACAGCGTGTGGTTAAAGTGCGCAGGTAGGTTTATGTGTGATGACTTGTTATTTCCCTCACCGGTAGGCAGCCAAGTGTTAACCGGGGCCCCGTGGTGGCTCTGTATTTAACAGAACTCCCGTTGCTTAGCTGGGCAACATTTCCTTTCTCTGGGTTCCACCGGCAAATAGTTTTGCACAAAACCTGAGAATAAATGTGAATTTAAAAAAAAGAATGTGTTAAAGCAAGTAGGTGTTGAATATTGGACTCAGTTTAATTATCTTCAGTGGGATGTGTTTATAAGCAGTAATGCCAAAGTCAAAAGGTCCAAAACAATGTAATGAATGTGAGCATGTATCCCTCTCTCACTTCTCAGGACAACAATGTGGACGCCATCCACCCAGGCTACGGTTTCCTGTCCGAGCGGTCAGACTTTGCGCAGGCCTGCCAGGACGCAGGGGTGAGGTTTATCGGACCGAGACCGGAAACGGTCCGCAAGATGGGCGACAAGGTGGAGGCTCGCTCCCTGGCCATCAGTGCAGGTACGGAAACACCTGCCGTGACGCGGCTCGTATTTTGGTAACATCAAATAATTGTACCACTGAGACCGAAGACAAGATGATTGCTGGAGTCTGACGCCGGAAGGCTTTTACTCTCCAAGCATTAATTATGTCTGTCGGGGGTGTACATTTTTAGACCATATTTTTCAGCCTATAACTCGTTCCATCTGCCACGGCGAGAAACGGTGAAAAATTCAGCTCTATTCATATTCAGCCCTCATTTTGAGCTATAAAGCAGTTTCCTGCTGCTGCCGTAAAACACAATTTGACCTTATCGGACTCTAATGCGGTGTGAAAGTAGTTGCTGGTGTTCTCACATGATATATGACTTATCCCTCTAAATGAATGCGCTAAGCATTTACTGCTATAAAGCACAGCTTTCAGAATCTTTAAAGTAACGTGTTTCTCACTTGTGTTTCCTTTTACTTCGTCCAGGTGTACCTGTGGTCCCAGGAACAGATGCCCCCATCTCCTGCCTGCAGGATGCGCAGGTGTTCGCCGAAACGTATGGCTTCCCCGTCATCTTCAAAGCGGCCTACGGAGGAGGCGGTCGTGGCATGAGGGTGGTCCGAGAGTATGAGGTGAGCTGCACAACATCACTTCTGTGAGAGATTCAATGTAACGGCTTGCTCTAATGTCCCGAAAACAAACCCAATTCCGACGGCCGGCCTGCCCGCCTCATGACGAGTCTTCCTTCTCATATTCATTTCAACCTGGTCGTCCATCTATCTGGCTGCCAATCACCCTGTGTGTTTTGGTGTGTGTACTCTGGGATGACGGAAGCAATTTCAGAGAGATTTCCGTGTGATGGAGGCCCATTCTCAGAGGACGTTAAGAAAATAAAGTCTTTCAATATTGTAGCTGTCCAGGGGCCACTTTTCAAACAGCGTCTCAATGTATATGATCGTAAAAAGCTAATCTAATGCGTCTTACATGTGTGTCAAGTATCCAACATGAGCAATCTTTATGTGATAAAATACCCTGACATATAAAAAAAGCATTGCACTGCATAAATAAATAGGATCAGGAGATGAAAAGCAGTAGGGAGGAAACCCACCATCACCATCCTCCTCATCTCCCTCCTCTCGCCCATGAGCGATGATGGGCTGGCACAATAGCTGTCACAGTGACGACCACACAGCATCATCACCAACACCAAAACTTGGACCTTTTTGGGTCAAGTTACTCTAGAATTGACCTAGTAATAATTTAGTTTTGCTGTTAAATGACGCTAATATGAAACTGGATTAATTCTACCTGGTCGACATGACCCTTTTAATACCAGCTTCTTCAATTTTAAGTTCCCATGCCTTCCTATTATTTTGCTGGTTATACATAGTTTGTGTAAGTAGGTCTTGGTTATAAGATGTCTGGTTTCTGATGCAAGTCTCTCATGGAAATAACAATTTCATGGCTGACTCGCATGCTGTCAAAGTCTGTGTGATCTGTCACCTCCAGATTGCAGGTTTGCTCTACATTTTTTCCGGCATCTACTCCAAACAAGAGCAAGAAGGAGAAAGGCACACTTGGTCTCTTTTAAACTAAAAAAAAAACACTGTTTTAGAGGCTACCTCATAAATTATGCATGACAATTTTCATTATGCTTGTTTCATCTATGTATCTATATTTAATCGTACTGCTTACAGATGGTTAAATAAGTAGCGTATTGGGAGAAGCTTGTGAAAATTAAACGTTTCAATGCGTTAAACCGCCGAGGAAAACGCTCTTAACCTGTGATTGTTATTGGAAAACTGGGCCAAGCAGGTCCAATAATACCATTTCAACTTCCATGGTTCAATGGTAGGGTAATTAGGATTTTCTATTACAAAATATTGCAAATTGTGAAATAAAACCGGAAATCTCGCCAGAACACTGATACACGAGAAAGGGGTTTAATGTCCTTGTGTGGATGATTTAATCAAAAAAATGTGTCTCAAAGGGAAAATGAACTGCCGCAGGCTCAAAGACACCAGGAAGTGGCAAGTTTTCAAACTCGGCCTTACTCACTGATCTACGCAAGCAAAATGTAGTCACTGAGCCTCACAAGTCAACAAACCATTTGAAAGCGTGACCTTTTCTGAGTCGCACCCCGGTCTAATTAATTAGTTGTTGACATTTATAGTCGTTCAGCTGAGTCACAGGGGCCTCGGCGGCTCCTGCTAATACGATGTGAGGAAATTGTGTAGAGGTTTCTCTGCACTGCTGGGACCCCGACCAACAATGCATAGGTTGCCTTTGTATTCCATTAAGGCCAGCTCGTGGGGTCATTTGTATGCAGAATAACCAGAGTGAGCTTGACTATCCGCAACATATTGTAGGTGGAGATGTGTTTGTTTACTGATAAGCAAGGCGTAATTAAAGGTTTATTTGTTTAGGGTTTGACGTGATGTGCTTTCCCAAAGAGTAGGAGAACAGGAGAACGGCACATATCAGAGCTCCAGTGACCAACACTGACAGACGGACCCAGCGGATGTGGAGGGAGTGCAAATGGAATTCAGCCAACTTTAGTCTTTCAAAAAGTCATTTACAGAAATGGAGCTGCATCAGTGCTTTGACAAGTTTGCTCGGTGTGCGACTTCAAATTACATCGCCGACACTTATAATTTAGTGCAAGTTGTATGTGTTGTTTCAAGTTGCTTTTTATAAATGGCTATTTCATTATGAGGGTTATTTCTTCAACAGTTGTAGAAGCCATTGTTTTCTGACCATAAACTGACGACTGTAGACATTCTACTTTGTCAAGTGCTTATGTAAGTAAACACTAGTTTGTGTTGTTTTAGGTTAGCACTTTGCAAACCCGTTCAATCATGAATCCAGACGATGGGAGAAAGGAACAGAGGGATTAAGATTGCACAGTTGATATGTAGTATCTCTGGAAGTTAAATATACATAGAGCCCTGTTGGAGTGCCCTTCCTGTGTTCATAGACCTAGAGTTATGATACAAAATCATCATTACTTACTGTAAGCCAATGAATAGACCCCTGTGAGTGGAATGCACGGTACTGCATCTAATGAGTTAGTGCCTGATGGCACTATCTCCTTCCTATTGGTGTCCATCTGGTCTGATCAGATGTAGGACAGTTTAGAATCATTTTTTTTTTACACAGTGGTACAATCTCTGGTCAATCGGTGAGATTCACGCTTTCCTTTCACGCCCGTTTTTGGTCGAGGTTTGTGAGAAGCTTGTTTTTTGCCTCCAAGAGCCTCTTCTCTCCAGGCTCTGAGACGACAGATGAAGATGGGCTTGTGTGTTCTCTCCTGGGGGCGTCATGGTGACTCGGTCGTTCCCCACTAGAGGAGGCTGGATGGGCGTCGCGTCACAGACTGACAAAAACAGATCGTGTCATGACCCCCAGCGTGCTCGCTCATGACCTCCCAAAACCGGGTCCCAGAGATGTCATGTAGACTCTTGCTCCCTTAGGGGGGTGTGAACATTTGTGTCAAAAGAAAGGAAACAAAAAAACCTAAAGACATTTGCGCATCACATGTGAATGACAGGGAAATGAATGTCGGACAATAAATGTGTAAATATAAGTTATTCTAAATGAAACTGACTAACCGAGATTTAAAGGATTTTGAAATCTCGTCTGTGCTGCACCAAAACCCCCTTAAAAACCCCACCAATCCTCTGCTGTGACTCTCTTGCTTCCTGAATAGCGGCACTAAGTGAGACGTGTATGGATTTCTTTTCTCGTCTGTTTGTCAGGAACTTGAGGAGAATTACCAGCGGGCCTACTCTGAAGCCCTGTCGGCGTTTGGGAACGGAGCCCTGTTTGTTGAGAAGTTTATTGAAAAGCCGAGACACATTGAAGTACAGATCCTCGGTAAGTGCATTTACGACTTCCTCTTGTGTTTGCTTCTAACTATGCGTCCGTTTCTTTTGTTTATGTGAATTGATCTAAGTTCATTAAGGAAGCACAGAAGTCCTTGAACTCTGCGCTATTGCAAAGGAAGAGAGAGACGGCCGAACAATGAGTGAACGAGCTTTATTAGCCAGCAGAGGATTCTCCAGCAGCCATTACTTCTCCTCCACAGAGCCAACGTAACTCTACTACCGCTCAATATTCTACAACAGAAAGTCAACACTGACACTTACAGGAAGTGTATCTGCACTTTGAACATTACTGTACGGTGCATGTGAATGCGTTCATGTTCTGGTGTGCATTACTGTAAACGTTTATCGGGCGTACGTCTGTCTGTGGGTCGTGTGTTTACGTCTGTGCGTGTTTCAGTGTTCACCGTGTTGTAGTTCTCCGTGTGAGGGATTTTGTGAATTACCTGTTAAAACCGTGTCATTGCCAGCCTGTTGTTTTTTGTTTGCCTTCTCTCTTATCACACCTCCCTCCTTCACTTTCAGTTCACTGTTTTTTCAGTCCCCCCCCTTTTTAAATCTTCCCTTGTTATTTTTGCCCTCCTCTCTCTTGTTCCTCTCTCAACCTGCCCCTGTCTCATTTAGTCTCCTATGCCTTTGCGTTTTCTCTCAACTTTCCTTCAGCCTCTTTTTATTGTTAGGCTTTTAAACACAGTGCGATGTAGGCGATCTGTCAGGTCATACCGTGTGAGGCGGGTCTCATAGGTGCTTGGTCGCAATCCGTGTTTGACTATATATCAATTTTGATGCATGTTAGATTGAGCGTTAAATTGTTGCGCTACAAAGTAAAAGGGGAAAAGAATGTCATTAACTCGCAGTATGACTTTGCCCTGCTGTCGTATTCAAAATTCAGCACAAAACATAGTCTTTGGCTGTAGTGCTGGCACTGTTTTTAAATTAAGTCAAAAATGGGACTTTTACAGTTTGCTGAGAGCATCATTTTTAATAAACACAATATTTTGTGGGGGCTGTGCTTACATTTTATTTTTATTATCACACATTTTCCCGGCCAGTCTTTTGCTGGACTCCCGGCACATTAAAGCACTTACGGGAAAAAATCTGTGATAGTTGAAGACATTTAAGTCTGCTGATGAAGGGAGCCTCAACTGTGGCTTCTGAAAACACGACGTACATGTGGTCCAGCTAGCAAGAATGCTACCAAAAAGAAGCCCAACGATGCCTCCGTCCGTCACATGGACATTGCCTTGCAGGCCGGAGCAGATTGAACCATCTGTCTTTTCACACTGAAGATGTCTTTTCATGCTCCGTACAGATTTGTTGGTTTGAAGCCAGCACATGTGTGAATAGGTGCTGCAGGTTGAGTTGTGTTGACAGAGCTCTAAAGGGGCCATCGGTTGTACTAGAGTGCACCAATACATGTTTATTTTACTCCCCCCTTTTGTGAATTCAACCACTCATTTTCTCAACACCCCTGATCATTCTCTCGTATTCTTTTGTTATTGTCATTTTCTCACCCACTTCTCTCTTTGTCTCTCTCCCCAGGCGATAAATACGGTAACGTCGTCCACCTCTACGAGAGAGACTGCTCCATTCAACGGAGGCACCAAAAGGTGAAGTCCACGTTTTTTTAAATTCATCCAACCCAATTTAATGTTTGAGTTTATTTCAGATTATCTTCATTGCATTGCTGCAGTGTTACGTAGATTAGCAGGAAGTGGATGATTAAACAAAGGTCGTAGGGAGGAATCGCACCCTCGAGCACGGCGGTCTACTGAATACACAAAAGGCCGTAGTGTTTTATTTCCCTTTTTATATTTAGGGAAACAAGCCAATTAAGCAACACATTAATAAATATGCTAGTCCTGATTATAGCGATGATTATTATGGCACTGGTGGCCCTGGCTATCATGGATATCCTGAGCAGCAGGGAGAATTGTGTACCAATAACGGTTAGCTAATGATAATGCTGGGGGATTGGGAGTCTTAGCAAAAACTGCAGCAGCTACATAAATTCCACCAAATGAACAAAAAGTCTTTCTTTTTTTTAATGGCATATAATATGAAATTGATTGTCGTTCATTAGCTGGGGCTGTTTGTCCTAGTTTCTTTTGGGGCTAGTTATTCCGGCATCACCTGATTGTCAAAATAACAAAAAGGTCTGAATGCCAAACGAGAGGGAAAATTGAAATAGTCACTCAATATAACAATGCTTTCATCAGAGGAAGTTGATTAACAAGTGTAATATTTCATTACGTATTGTCACCTCAAAGCGCTTTCAATCATGTCTTTTCATCACTTTCTTCCTTCCCTTTTAATCAAATTATAGATGATAATCATATTAGCGGCTCTGTTGGTGCCAGAGCTGCTGCTCTTTGATTCTGTGAGACTTAATCTGCCTTTGCCCTTAATCTAAGATCTTTTTGAATCTCAGAAACAAGAATAGTTGCCTGTTGAAATAGATTAGGGACGGTAGAGCGCAGATATTTTTAGCTTTTCTCTGTCTTGGAAGTGCTATTCATACTTGGAGAGGGTTTTTTTGGGGGGGGGGGGGGGGACATCATTTGATGTAGTTTTTTTTTTTTTTTTAAAATTTAATTTCTTTTTTCTATTTCGGCCACGGATCACGTTGTTTTGCACTGGATTCAGTTATTTCTTCTGGATGGGTTAACTTGTTGGATGCAGTGGAATGAAA
The DNA here is from genome assembly GCF_004355925.1 of Anarrhichthys ocellatus. NCBI lineage: Eukaryota > Metazoa > Chordata > Actinopteri > Perciformes > Anarhichadidae > Anarrhichthys > Anarrhichthys ocellatus. Next base: position 8,918,945 of record NW_022280041.1, on the reverse strand, counting down.
CCGATCTGCCTCCAACATGGCCGACCCCTCCCACCCAGCAGCCAATGAAAGGCTGAATGTCACTTCAAATGATTCACTCCATCTGTTCTTCTGAAGCTAACGTGACACGTACTGTATCAAACTGATGGCTGCTTTAGGCAAAATGAAAACAAATTATGGTATTTACTAAATGTTGGTAGGAAGCCAACTGTAAGTTTCACTGTCCGTTTTAAGGACCAGTAGTAAACTGGGAGACATTTTGAATAGTTCTATCTATCTATCTATCTATCTATCTATCTATCTCTCTCTCTCTCCCCTGTGCTTGACCCGTGCCAAATGGCAGACGGAGCAGGTGAACATAATGTATCATGTTCTGCTACAGAAAGGCCAATGCACTCAGTGACTATTTTTCCAAATTGTGTTTGCATTGCAGTTACTAATGGCAGGGAGCCCTCAAAGAATTACATCCATTAAATGAAAGTGATACAGGCTATCTTAAAACACTGTCTATTGGTGATGCGGGTCAGCCAGGTTTCTCTCCAAAGCTTACTAGTAAATATTACGGGTTTGGACGGGCGGGTCAAGGATTGATCGCTTTCAGGTAGCTGACTAACGCATGTTTCTGTGGGTTGGGGCGGTTCGGATTGGCGCTCATAGAGGGGTCGGGTGAATGCGGGTATTAAAAAGCACTGACCCGCGCTTCACTACTGTCCGTGCCTTTTTAAAATTCAAGTTTCCTTTCAATGATCATTTGAGTGCTGCTTTTTTAACACATCAGACCTCAAACGTCCAAGAGAATTAGTGCATTTCCAGCGTTGGTGTCCAAACGAATTAAAAACTGACAAGCTGTGTTACCCAGATGCTACCATGATTGTTCATAGTTGACAAAGCTGTTCAAGGGGCAGCATGTGTAGCTGTTGAAATATGTGCATCTATCTATCCGTGTATTATAAACAGACTGCTGTTGTTTTGAAGGTGGTGGAGATCGCTCCTGCTTTCCAACTGGACCCTCATCTGAGAAACCGACTTCACGCTGACGCCGTCAACCTCGCCAAAAAGGTACGTTAGTGTGTTTTTGTGTTGACGCCAATACCAGTCAGCCACAAAGCTCTTGTGATTTCTGCTGTTTTTTATTTTTTTCATTTCAATGTGATGCAGGCATTTCCCCAAGGTTCAGGATGCACTGAAAAAGGTCCTGAATGAATGGAGAGAACCCCTACTTAATCATGTTTTAATCATTAAGCATACAAACGAATAGCTGTGTATTTAAATATAGATAATATTCATGTGGCTGCGGCATGATGGTGAGGAAGCTTTTTCACTAAGAAGCAGTATTTCCTCTTAAGGTGTCAAGGCAGGTGTCGGGACGTTGACTTTGCAGAGTTTTGACCACTTGTTTGAAAAATGGCTCACTGCAACTGAATAAATAAAAGCCTCTCTGGCGAGGACGCTCAAGCATCGGGTTGTATTTAGGAAGTCTGAGCAAACCCCCCTCCCCCCCTCGATGCGATTCATTTTCTCCGTCTGTAACCGGTCTGCAAAACCACTGGATTCTCCGCAGGAATGTTAATGCGCCATCTACTTGTGATTCAAATGAAGGGGACATTAGTGCTGTGCAAAACCTGTGAAAATGAAAATGCAATTTAAAAAATGGGTGGAAATAGATGTCAACAGTGCAGACAGCAAATGCAATTCTAGAAATGAGTGTTTGAACAGTTTTTGAGTGCATCTGTCGAGACCAATTTTATGATTATTGTCACCAATTGTGCACTCTGCTTCGGTTAAAAAAAAAAAAAAAAAAAAAAAAAAAAGCAAGAAAGCTCCCCTTGTATTTAGCCTTCTGAAAACAGTTATATCACAGTCGGTCTGGCTTTAGTGTTGCCGAAAAGTTGGCTCAACTACAGTATGACAGCATCACTTAAAAGTCAAGCCTCATGTCTCAGAGGAGATTTCAGGTAATGGCCTTTTCAGGTAATGGCCCAGTTGAGGAATGGATAGCGGGGAAGAGGAGGCTGGTGCTTTGCTAAAGAAATGACCTTGATGATACTGATGGAGACACGGTTATATGAGAGAGAAACTTTATGCCAGACTCATGATGCGACCTCGCTTCAGTAGTTTACTTTGTCTAAGAGCGGCAGCAGCTTGCCATGACTTTTCCCTGCACATTTTTATGTCGCTCCTTAAACGACAATGTGCGGACGACTGGTGCCAACAAGAGTACAGCACGCACTCTTGTACGCTCACGCACACGCCCGCTCAGTGTTCTTGAGAGGACCTCGATCGACGCGGTACAAAGGACGCATTACAAGCTCCATCACGTCTGTGCGAGAGCGCTCGCTGTTGACGATTGCCGGAAGAAGATTTTCCAAACCTTCAATTCAAGATTCAGTAATCGATTACCAGAGGCTGGTATAGGACAGCAACTTTTTACAAGCTCGTTGCTTGAATACACGGGAAAAGACCCTAAAAAACCGGGTGGAAGGTACGATAGAAAGATTATCATAGACTCATAATTAGTAGTAAGACGATCATTTTCTTATTATTAACAATTATGGAAGGACAATAAACAAGGTACAGGCTTTTTGGGTGAAATTGCAGATTACTCCATGAGATCTCTGCATGAACAGTAAAAGCAGAATCTCTCAGAATCTCCGGCACCGGATTGGTCCTCTCAAGCATGGATGGGTATCGTTAGGATTTTCTCGATTCTCATTATTGGTTCGGTTCAATACCCTTTTCTGTTCGTTTTCATTTCTAGAGCAGCAACAGTAATGTTTACCACAGCAAAGTCCCCATATAAAGTCATTCATATCTCAATGGAAACCATCTAAAATACATCACGTCATGACATCACAGCACTGAGTTCTACTTTGATTGAGAATGAAGAACACAGACATCAGTCAGCATCAGCCTCATCGTGTCCTTCTCCCTCTGCTGATGTGATTCACCGCCTGCAGGTAACGCTGACAGAGAGAGGAGGGCTGCTTTGTGTCAGCCAGCAGAGACGTTTACTAGAATTAGCCACAATTTAAGAGATGTGCCAAACCTGCTAAACAGTTAGACTACATTCAGACAGCTGTTGTTTTAGCTTGTTTGTAATAATTGGCTATTGGCTAATATCACGGTGGTGGATGAGAGACGGTACAGATTGAAATTTGGCTTTTCTACATGTTTATATTGGAGGAGCTCAGCCCTGACACAGAGAGCAGAGGAGATGCTGCGGTGTGATGATAAATGACTTCAGAGCTCATCAATACTTTATCTTTAATCCCGGGTTTCGGTACCCATCTCATGCTCACAAGTACGAGGCATTTATAAGAAGTCTCACACACACAACTGAAGGATCAAACCTGCATCATTTGCAGATTATCACCAGGGGTCTCACTTTCTCACAACCTCATCTTCCATTTTTCTTGTTCCAGACACCCCCTCTCCCCCTCCCTGCCCTCCTGTCCTTGCATTCCCCTGCTATGTGTTGTGATTGCATTTCACATTGTGCCAGTCCCCACTTCCGAGCTGAACCCAGCTCTCACTGCAGGTACTGAAACCTGCTCCCTAAGCAACGGCGGGGCTGAACTTTGGTACTTAGTTGGGTATTATTAACGTGTGTGTGTGTGTGTGTGTGTGTGTGTGTGTGTGTGTGTGTGTGTGTGTGTGTGTGTTTGTCGCAGTGAGAGTGAGACATCTATTTTTAATGTGTTCCATAGGTCCTTATAGAATAGGAAGTGATGGAGACGCGGTTATTCACAGTACACAAACACGCATTACCAAGTACGTGGTGTTATTCTCTCTAAGTGGTCAGTTCCCCACACTTTGCTATTCTTGTGAAGACGGTCGGTTTCCAGTGTGTACACAGACAGATATTCAGTGAGAGTAGAAAGACACACTGGATGATGCACGTTCCCCACATTATGCACCATCTTTCTCCTACACCCCCGCACACACCTGCTGTTTCTCGGCTCCCGTGTGGTCCTAACGGGCGGCCCCCGTAGCGCTGCCGGTCATCTCCCCGTCTGCTCGTATCGCACGTCTTCCGTTATCGGCAGCCTCCATCTGAGGAGCGGCGCAGTCTTTGAACTCGCTGCAGGCCGACGCGTCTCCTGATGGAGCGTCCCAGAGAACAAAGTTGCCTGACGAAAGTTACTTCAGCTCCCGGTTGAAAGGGTTTGCGCTCAGAAGTGGCTTTCAGAGCTCACGGGTGAATCCGATGTGTTGTCAAACTGCCCACTCGTGTGCTTAAAACAGCTGAGTTTGTGTATTCGTTTGCGAACGGCTTTGTTTCTCCTCCGGCTGCCATGCCTTTTGCTTTGTTGTCCTCGTGTCTTCAGGAGAAAGATCTATGGCTGGCATTTCATTTAACCGACACGTGCAATATCTCAGCCAGTCCTGATTAATTGTATTAATGACGCGCCTCACTATAGCAGTGTGAGCTTTTCATAACCAGTGATTGGACCACAGATTGGGCGCCTCATTGCCTGTTCATTCATCCACAACGTCTGCTTCTTAATACCTCTGATGTCTGTGTTGCAGCAGTTGTATCGGACATTTTTACATCCGCAGTGTGTGAGGAGGTTTGAATGCAGCAGTCCGTCGGAGATTAAGCTGCAGATAGCAGAGGCCCCCCCCGTGCTTTGTTTTTGCTTGGTGAGCATTAGTTTTGAGGTTGAGTACGCACTTCAGGCCTAAATCCCCCTTTCTCAACCATCAACAAGTTGCCCATGCTGCTTATGAGGCACGCAACATCTGTGCTTTGTTTTTCTAGGTTTGACTTCATAGATTTTGCCAAAAAGTGTAATCAACAACTACCCACAATGCCATTGCAGGTCTGTGCTGTAAAACTCCAGCCGCCTGCTGCAACTTTTATAATAACATGCCATTAAATGGTGGTCACGGGTCCTTTTTTTCTCCGGAAGCAGAGAGTTTCAAGATGCATGTCTAGGAAATTGGTTTCATGCCACTCTGGGAGCAAAGGACACTTTAATAAATCACTAGAAGTTTTTATGGGGGTTGGCCAGCTTGTCTACTTCCTGTGGTCTACAGTCTAGTTGCAGTCAGTTGCCCAATGATATTCAGTTGGACATGTTTCTTTTTTTTTTTTTTTTTTTTTTTTTCAAATTGCTTTTAGTTTTCATTTTGTGTGCATAACATCTAAAGTGCTACATCGTGACGTAGCCCTGTATATTTCAGCAAGCATAATGCATTTGGGTCAGTTGGCTCATTTGGTTAATTATTCACCCTTCTGTGGTAATTAAACAAACCGTATAATAACAGCAGATTATGCAAAAGCCCTTTTTTTTTTTTTCTGGCCAGATCAAACAAATGGATCCACGTAGGTGCAGATCTGTTCCTGTCAATATGGTAGTGTGAGTGTGTCTCTGGTTTGGTTGGTTCTCGAGGTTTCCTTTGTTGTGGAAATGTTTTTGTTTATACTGCGTCCCAATCTCCAGATACAGCAATGCAACCCTGTCTTTGGCCATAGTTATTTCCTGTGTTTCACTGTCTCACCCACACTTTGGGCTTTTTCCAGTGAATCTCGGAGCTGTCTTCATGTTTCAGTTTGGCAACACGTTTCTGCCCAATGTCCGAGCCGCTATATCGGGATTTGGCAAAGCTAGCTGCAGTGAAGGATTATAAGCAGAAAGGAAAACGTGAGTCTGTGATCCAACACGATGAAGCTTTTTGAGCCGATGTAATAGATGTTCTTCTTTTAATGGTTTGCACCTGCTTGATGATGCACCAGTGCATTCGCATGTTTGAAGGACAAAACGAGACTTGCAGTTAGCACACCTTGGAATAACAGGCACACCTCATTAACTATTAGCCTTAGCATGCAGGTAAGCTCACTGTAGACGTCTGTGGGCATCAGTCTAATTGGCTCAACGTTTGTCTCTGTGTGTGTGTGAGAGGAAAGACAAGCAGGTGTGTGTTTATAGGTGACTTCAATGTCAGCAAGGCCTCACCGTCTGCCATTTTCCTTTCATGGCATATTAATGGGTTTAACCTTAAGACAGGGAGGAGGCAGCGTTTAACACGTTGTGCTGCTGTAATTAGGAATTCACTTCTTGTACTTGTGTGGCTGAGGAGCGCTGACAGTCGAGACTTTGTTGCATGTGACATTGCATGTGATGCAGCCTCATCTACACCGTTTCGTTTCTGTTTTGGTTTTTCTTTGGCAGAGAACATTGAAGCTGGGCCAGTAAGTGACGCTTCTCCCCTTTTTTTGCGCTCCCACGAAGCGAGCGGAGCGGCAGAGGGCGTGAAATTCAAATTATTGCCGCTGTGTTTTAAGAGTGAGATGGAGAGAGGAGAGCAGGAGACAGAGATTTGAAAGCTGATGATTTGAGGGGAAGCATCATTTGTGATTGAGTGTTTTTTTTGTTTGTTTTTTCTTTAAGAGAACCGGGGAGAAATAATTTGTCGTACATTTTCAGTCCTTTGCTCCTGTCTGCCGGCTCGTTTTCCCACCATCCCCCGAGAGAGCTGCTACTCCAAAGCACCCTAATATGTCTGCAACTCATCAGCACTCTGCACGTCACGCACTGCTAAGCCCATTCGTTCTTACTGAAGATGTAGATCTTCATAAATGTGTCACAAATGTAAAGGTTGAACTGCTGTACATTGTAGTTTTTAGTTAACATTGGTCAAACAGGACTGAATTAAGTTTGGCTGCACAAAAAGTACTTGTCAGTAGAATCAAATGAATTAAAATTGGGTGTGCTTAAATGAATAAATATCACGTTGTGAATCGAGTGCTTGCATTAAGCATTTTTGGACGTACGCGTCTCCAACCGTTAATGCAAAGTGCTTTCCTGTGACCTTGAAAAACATGGAAAAAATGAATCTACGTGAATAAAGGAAAGGGATGTCTCTCTTCTGGGTGCATACATTTGTTTAAGACAAATTTGTGTTGAAATTTGCGTGAAAGCGTCTGCGGCCTTAACGAAATAATGGCTCTTACTGTGTGTTTGTGAGTGTTCAAGACAAACTCGCGTGACATCAAATGCTGCTTTGGGTATATATCCGTCTTTGCTACCGTCTTTTGTGTGTGTGTGTGTGTGTGTGTGTGTGTGTGTGTGTGTGTGTGTGTGCGCAACACACATCTGTCAATCCACCAAGGGTGATAAATGTGAAATTAGTTCTGCTGTCAATCACCTTGGTGACAGTGGGTGTAGAGATGACATGCTCGCAGTGGACGGACACACACACACACACACACACTCTACACAGATTGACTCTGGGTCCCTGGAGGTGGTCAGTGTACTGTAAACATTATTGCGACTTCCAGACTCATGAACTGTATTTGTGTTCCCATCTCTGACTTCGAAGCCAGCAGCGCTTTTTGCCCTGAAAGCATATTTTAATATTCTATCATGAAAACCAGCATTTGGAAATGGGCTAGACGAAAAAAAAATGTTCCTCTCCTTTTCCCAGTGAGCTCATGAATCAGTCGGTTTCCCTTTCTCTAATTCAAAATGTATTTTCTTGCCTCATGTTTTTCAGCCCTTCACTATTTATCTTGTCTCCATCTGTTCCCGCTCTGTTCTCTTTCCTTCCGTGGTTCTTCTTCGTGCCGTGTCGCTCTCCTCTTTCATATTCTCTTCTCTTTAGAGTCTAAATCTACAGTTGGCTCCTTTCCTCTTTGTCTTCTCTGCTGCTCAACTTATATGTTCTCATTTGTCATCTATTTCCCCTGAACTCCTTAAGTTACAATTACTATAGGAGGGTCAACAATGTCAAAGTAGATGGATGGAGGATTTTTAATTGGTCTTCAAAGGGACCGAAGACCAAAACAACTTACTTGTGCCTGAGTTGTAGGCACTCTAACCAAGGAGTGATGTTTGATTCTCAGATTGATTACTATGCATAGTTTTAAAGGCCCCAAGAGGTAAAACTATCAAGTATTTCTCAAATTACAGAAACATTAGAAAGAGAAACAGTTTGTGGAGCGAGAAATATCTTGTTCAGAGTCATCTTGTCACCATTTGGGGAGTATCAACACTCGGGTTGTGTATTACGATATCAGTGTCAAAAGTTATGTGCAAACTCCGGCTGCGTACAACTACTACTACTCATAATAATGTAATAATCATGACAACTTAATTTGTATACTGCCTTTCATTCATAAAAAGCAGTTTAAAGGTGCTTTTAAGTATGATAGTAAAAGCAACACACAACATAGATCAAATACAGAGAACAAACAAAGTTCATAAAAATGCAATAAAGGCTACAATGAGAAGGCAGAGGAATAAAAGTAGATTTGATAGTCGTAGAAAAAGATAAAAACTTACGACATGAACTAAATGCCTGCCTGAATAAGTAGGTCTTCAGTTGTTTTTAGAAGTGTCAGCAGAGCTTGCATATCTAATGTGGCTGTTCTAGAGTCTAGGAGGAGAGTAGCTATGAGCATCTCCCCCAAATCAATTCTGTGCGCTACTTCAGGCACAGTTAAGATACCAGCTCCTATTGGTTGATAAGGAATTAAAAAACCAGATCAATCTGCTGTATCATTAAAAGCTTTGTATGTGTGTAAAAGACACTGAAACTCAACTGTAAAAGAACTGGGGAGCTAAAACAGGCATGATGTGGTCTCTCTTTGTTCAAAGTCTCGGTTCTTAACTAGTGGAGGTTTTCCTATTATTGGTAGGCCAATGAAGAGGGCATTACAATAGTCCAACCTGCCAGTAATGAACGTATGAATCCATTTCTCAGCATTCTGCTTTCTTAAGAACTGCATAACTTTGGCAACATGTCTCAGGTAGAACACTGCTGTCTTGGTCACTTTGATAATATGTTCATCGCTTGATGTGTGACATCTCCACATCATGGAAATCAAGTTATTACCACATGCACAAAAACATTGTCTTCAGTCTAAAGAATACCATACATGTCAGCTGTGTGCATGTAGAATAACATGTTTCCTGGGGCGTGTGTAATGTGGTGCAGGAGCCTTGCATCTCAGGGGTGACATTGGCGCTTGGTGATTGGACGGCTGCTATTTTGAGCGTCCGCGGCGTGCATCCTCACGCCTGCAGAATCCTCGCGCGCTGAATGCGTTTGTCCATTCAAGCCCACGACCGAGTGCGATATTGAAATAGGCAGTGCTGCTCATGAACGTGTGTAGTTCATCAAAGTGTATAGAAGTGTGAGTTTTAAGATGAGACTTCTTGGGGATGGAGTCCCCTGGGGCAGGAAAGGCAGCCGTATGAGATGAGCTAAAAGGGAGGCAAAGATGGAGGATGAGAAAGGGATGGAACGTAAAGCACAAAGCGGAGAGAAATGGACGGAGGGAGCAGGAAAGGATAACAAGATAAACCTGCTCTTATTGAAATGGGAGACAGAGTGTACAGAAACCAAGTGAGGTGGTCAGAGGATGCAGGGACTGAGACAAAAGGAAGTGAGGCAAAGACAAAAGAGAGAGGGGAGGTATTGATTCTTTCTGCCAGCTGGGGGGGGGGGGGGGGGACTCAAGCCAACGGTGCTTTCTGAAATTAGAGCCAAGGGAAAGGTGGAAGGATGGAGGGAGGAGGAAACTGGTGGGAGAGAGCAGCAAGCACGGGGCACTGTTTGTACCACATTATGCAGCAGAGAACAGTGAAAAGTGCACGCTCATGAATAATATATGGTCACAGCGGCGGTTGGTACAGAAGCAGGGTAACTGTACTCAAACTGCAGGGTAACTGTACTCAAACTGCAGGGTAACTGTACTCAAACTGCAAAATTCACTGTGTTGTGTTACAGCATCGGAGAAGAAAAGCGATGTGAAATGGCGATAAAACAAACTGATGTGCGTCATTTACGCAGGTGAAATCAAAACTAGGGGGGGGGGGGGGGTGACATCCCGCCTACAAAGTGACCGTCTAACCCAGGGGTGTCCAAACTTTTTTCAAAGAGGGCCAGATTTGATAATGTGAAAATGCCCAACGGCCAACAGTCCCTGCTGACATTATTTTAAACAATACAAGTAGCCTATACATACATTGTTATTTAATCATTTTATTTTCAATGACAGCAAACAGCAATGTAACCAAATGTAAGCAGCTATAATCACTATTTTAAAGTGATTAGTGACTCATCTAAAATATTTAAAAAAGGAATAACTTCAATAGAATCATTCTATACACTTCTTTACATTCTATTAGAATGTAAAGAAGCTACATTGTTGCCTTTTCTTCCCACAAGAACGTAATTTTGTCAGGTTGATTAAAAAAATGTCACTTTACTTCCTGACATTATTGTTACTTTACCGCAGGGGTGTCAGATAACACAAAGAACAAGCAATCTAAAAGCTAATTACATAGAAACCGATCAATGTTCTCACCTCAAGACAATCTTAAATATGACTTAGTGAGGGTAATGAAAAGTTGTCTCACATTTAAGTTCAACACACATGAAACAGGCTAACGAAAAAAACTCGGTCTTCTTCTCGGGGCAGTTATGTTTTCTGCTATTTTCATAACACAATCTTTGACAAACTCACCTTCCGTAAAAGGTTTGTCATGTTTAGCAGTTAGCATGGCCACTTGGTAGCTTACTTTGATGATGTTTTCATGTGAAAAGGACCGCTGCTGTGTGGCCAAGTTATCTTGGAGTTGCTTCACTTTTCTAGCACGGTCGCTCTGATAGCTTGTTGTAGCATTAGCATGTTTGGTCTCGTAGTGTCTCTTTACATTATATTCCTTAAACAAGGCAACAGTCTCATGACTAATCAGGCAGACACAGTTGTTTCGGTGAAAAAAATATTGCGATCTCCACCTCTCCTGGAAGCGGCGGCCCTCATTATCGACTTTGCTTTTTTACCTGCCGTAGCCATGACAGTTCAAGGGTCAGAGCCAATGTCAAACAGCCAGACAGTTACAGAGTGGTGCTGCCACCATGAGGTAAAAAGAGGAATTGCATGTTGAATTTGTATGATTTATTCATTCCGTTTTGACTGTGCTGGCGGGCCATACATAATGCATTTTAAGACAGAAGGTGCGGGCCATATAAAATCTGACCTCGGGCCGTGATTGGCCCGCGGGCCGGACTTTGGACATGCCTGTACTAAACAATCAAAGCGCATCAGATGCCAGTCGGACACAAATGATTGGAGGAATGTTGTCTCAATTACCCACTGGACAACACTGGCAAATGGCAAGTTGAAATGGCCCTAAAGGCAATCACGGGTCAAATGACGGCAGTAACACGTTTAGAGTTTTGGTAAAAACAAACAAAGTGCTTTAAACGGGGACAGTAACGCCATGCTTTGCTCTGTTGTCTGCACCTTACGTATAGAACCCCGTTCACGTCAGGAAACGCACAGATGTGAATAATAATGGTGGCGTTTAAGTTCATTTTACTGGCGGACTTAATGAAACGGAGTCATTGTAAATGTAATGAGCCAAACCTGCGCTTTTCACGCAAAATATTTTAAAGGGATCATAAAAATGTGCTGCTGCTGCCGGTGGGAGGCTCGGTGGCAGTTTTTAGGGAGTTTATTTTAGTTTCTGCTGCACTTTATCCACAGATGCCAGACATAAACATTCATTTTATATAGTTGCAGAACTTAAATCAGGAGGAGCTGGCAATGTAGCTGCATTGTTTTACCGAATACTCCATTGTGAGATCTGTTCTTCGAGCACAGTGATCCATAATTTGACGTTAAACTCTGCCGTCAGGGCGTCCGGTCTATTTTGTAGATTTCTAATTGGATTAACAAGCGATGGCTTCTGCCCAAAATACATTAGTCCCAGCCTACTGACGGGCACGCTGGGCTACTTTTTTGGCAGAAGGCTTCTAAATTGCGCCGTGGCTTGTAATGAAATCGTCAGCGTCACGTTGGGGGTGTTGATTCCCTGTCGGGCCTCATTTTCGCAACGTTGACGACCTCGCGCTACTTTATTCCCTGTAAGGAATCCTAATGATGTAAAGTATATCTAGATGCGTGTCCTGCTTCCTGCCAGCTCTGTCCTCTGAGGACTGGGAGAAGATACGAGGAACACATTTTTGCAGAGAAATCCTCCAACGCAAGCAGAAGAATTGCGGCCATAATGTGCTGCAGCGTGCAGTAAAAAATGGGATCTCTCTGATGAGGAGAGATGGAAAGATGGAAGGAAGACTATTTGCCTTTGGGGAAATTAAATTTGAAAGACAGGACTTTTTTTTTTTTTTTTTTCTGGTGCGTTTTGACTGAACAAACGTTCACTGGAGCACTTTCTCTCTGTTCTCACCACAAAGTGTGAGCACTGACTGAATGAAACCGAAAAACAGGCAACGCTTATGTTGCATCGAAGAGGAGGAAGAGAGGAATGGGAGATGCCCTTCCTCCCCCTCACTTGCTCTCTCCTCCCTCACCTCTCCTTTTAAGTTGTATAAGACAGCAAAAGCTGGTAATGAAACTGGATTAGACACACACACACACACACACACTCTCTCTCACTCACTCACTGGCATCAGCAGTTTTCCCTGTTTAGTGTGGCTCCCTGATTATGCACATGGGATAAGACTTCAGTCAACTCACTTCACCTTCTCCCCTCTTGTCTTTCTCTTACTCCCTCTCTCTTACCTGTGTTACGTTCAGCGTCTCTGTATTATTCTATGTTTACCACCACTTACACACTCTTATTTCTGTCCTCAAGACGTCTCTTTCATTCATACTCTTGCGCTCCATCTTTCCCGTCCAATCAGCCACTCTCTCCTTCTTTCTGTGTTGCTCTTACTCTGAAATGTAATTTTAGATTCTTTTAATTTTATTTCCTTTTAATCTTGATGGACAACTACATTTTTCCATAACAAGCTCTTTCAATTCAAAAGGAGTGTGGATAAAACAAATTAACACACATTATGCCTGCAAATGTGTTCCAAATGACGTGCGTGATTGTTAATTAGACGCCTTCTTGATGATTTATTTTCCTGTGAAAACTAAAAGGAAAACAATTGATACGAATATGGAAAATCATTTAAATTGTAAACCATTATAGACTTTCAGTACGATATTGGGATTATTGTGTATATGAACTAGGGAAGTTGTTAGTCTGATTTATACAATATTTTATTCCCAATTCATGTCCAAAATAGATTTTTTGACTATTTTCTGATGTATGGAGTGATGGGAAGGGGTATCCCCTTAATGACTGAGCAAACTGTAATGAAAAAGCAATAGTAGTTTAGTGAGGTAAGAGTGGAACACGATTCACTGCATAAAAGCATGCTGTATATGACATATACATGTATAGACATCTGGAAAAAAATATTGATTACGGTCATATAATCCAGTCCCAACTGAATTTCAGTTCTGTTCTGCATCGGATTGTCTACGGGTTCAAAACAAACGCACACGTGTAGGAGACAAGAAGTGATGCTGATACAAACACGTGCTCACTCAACTGCTCTGACAGAGAGCGAGGACGTGGAAGTGCATTCAGCCTGTGCTCGCCTGTGGGCACACGACAACATGAATTCGGGGATCGACACAAACGATCACATGCATGCTGTGTACACATACGGGGTACATTACACTGATGTGTTAAAAAAAAAAAGGATACACATTCTCACGTGGAAAGGGATTGACGCAAGGCGCACAAATACAGGTCACGCATGCATGATTAGGAACAAACACAAAATCATCCCTCCTTGTATTTAAAATTTTTTGGCCACTCTTGTCTTTCCTTCCCTTGTGTGTCCTCTGTTCTCTCTCTCGCTCTCTCTAGTTCTTTGCTCCCTCTGGTTGTGGCAAATGCTGCAGTGTGGGTGTCTTGGCTCAGAATACATCCAAATCTTAGTCTGACACAAACACACACGCTCGCACGCACACACCAAGCAATGTGTGGACACATGCGCGCCGCTGCAGTCTTATGAAGTCGGAAAAACCCATTTCTGCCCTGACTACCTTTTTGGCAGGAGTGAGAATGAGGGAGTGAAACGGGGAGATAAAGGAGGGCGGGGGCGAGATGGAGGAAGGAGTGAGATGGAGGGAGGTGTGCTTGGAGTGAGCACGGGAAAAAAGAAATGGCATTTGGCCTGATTTTTTTTTTTTTTTTGGGTCCAAGTTACTAATCGTGTACCTCCACAGAGAATAGATTGAAGTGCGTCTGTGATTCAGTAGACAACGTGTGTGTGTGTGGTCATAGCTTGTATTTGTGTATAGGCATGTATGCGCCACGCCTTTGTCCAGCTGTGTGTGTTTCTGGATGCTCTTTGATCATTAGGCAGCTGTATTCACTTCTGCTTCAAGTAAGATGTGAAAAGAGGGATTTAAGAACAGTGGGTCGGTGATGGGGAAGGGCAGCTCCTGTGGTTATTTGAATTCACCACACGCTCATCACTGTATGCAATATCAAGACTCGATTCAAGTTTTTACTTTCGCTCAACAAAATCAGCGTTTGGCTGCAGCGTGTTTGGAGAATGATTATTCTTTTAAATGTTATTTACCACCGATTCTTGATTACTTGATGGTTCGAGCGATCGCAAACTTAATTTGAATGTGGAAGTTATTAGATTTGAGGATGCAACTGGAATGGAGCACTCGGTAGAGTACAGATTTGAGTGAATGAGCTGAGGCGTTGCAATCAGCTGTGTGTGTACTTCTCACTGGTGTGGCTTTTTATGGATCTGGTATTTGGTTGATAAAGTAACTGGATTCGCTCTGAGGCTAACTGTCTTTTCTTTAATCTGGTCTCTTCTTGTATTTACTCTACAACGTGTCAACAAGTTGCAATCAGTCGGTTATACAGCAATATCTTCCTAGTGTTAGCAAACGTCCGCCACCGTAAGCTACTCGTACCAGAACGAGGGAGAGGTGAGCGACACAACTCGGGGAGTGCATAAAATGAAGTAAAGTTAGATTTCAACAGCTGTATAGTCTCACTTTAATGCCCACTGTCAACATCTAAATGTGATTTTCAGAGATTGTTTTCACAGTTTACCAGAAAGCGTTTGTAATCCTTTTATGTGTTGTTTAGGGTACCTGCAGGTGTAACAGCAATGAAATCCGATTACTGTAATACAATTAAACGTAACCGGACAGTGTGAGGCGGCCACAGTGGCACTTTGCCTCCGTTAAATTGGTCGTAGCAGCATGAAAGCACCGCTCGTGTAGGAATAGAGGTGGCAGATTGAACAGTGGGCAGAGAGGAGTAGATGGGGAGGGGGGGGGGGGGGGGGGGCTTGTGCAGTAAAGGGGCAGAGAATCCCAAAGACTCTTATAAAACACTCTCGTGAAGAAGTGAGAGATGAGGAATGAAATATGGAAGGTGGAGCTAGTTGTCTCCAGCTTTAAATCATTGGAGGGCAGAGTGGAGAGAAAATCCATAAAACAAAATATAACTTTTCCTGAACAGCAGATTAGTTGTATTTCTTTTTTTTATGGCGATAATACCCTATAGACTTAAATGTCTCCAAGCATTAAACAAAAAAGAAGGTATATTTTTGACCTTTTTAGGCCTGGTTGCGGGGATATAAAACCAACATTTTTCACACATGCAAGTCAGCTGTCAGTGACATTTGATAAAAGGCCAAAGTTGAGGAGAAAGGCGAAAGAGACTGGAAACACGGGAGGAACGGTAAAGATTATGGGACCAAGGAGGTGAAGGAAAAGTAGAGAAAATACCCCCACATACACACACACATACGCAGCTTATTTGAAGTCATAAAATGTGACAGTTTGAGTCGCCTTGCTGACGGTGAATCAGCCCACAGAAAATTTCTCTGACCTGTGCTGTGTTATTTTGGGAAGCTTCTTCCTTTCTGTCCCTTCAGTACATCTAAAGTTATGGCTGCACTTTGCACTTGATGGCTCTCTTTTTTTTTTTTTTTCTAATTAATTGATAGTAAACATCAGATTTTATGAGCCCACAATTCTGTTTGTCCACATGTGGACGGTAAATTCCCGTTAGGTGTCTTTTGTGGCTGTATTGATTTAAAATCTGCCTCTCCATCGCTCTCCCTTCTCTCTCTCTGTGTGTGTGCGTGTGCGGGCGGGCGGGCAATGCTTCCAGACTATGTACAACTCCCATTACGCTGCCGCCTGATGGCCTTGCAGCTTCCATTTGGGCCCCAGGATCCGTCTGTAATGTGAGAAAAATCGACTGAACGATATATATTCTTCTTTTTATGTCGCTGCTGATGTGTCACACGCACGCACGTTTGTCTTACAGCTACAGATTTGTTTGTCATGCAAATAGCGGCTTGAAAGCCCAGAAATAATGCAGAACACAACAATGTTTATTGCAAATCTCCATCAGTGCATCTAAAATTCATTTTAATGGCCATACACACTTTTTGTCTGATGCTCTATAGCAGCCCTCTTAAAAGCTCTTAGTCCTTAAGTAATCCCCAAGTAAAAAAAAATTACATCCACGTCCATTTACTTCCTGTTAGACGTGCACCTCGGTACATAAATATGATAGCTTTTTTTTTTTTTCACTGCACTGAATGCAGTTGCATATAGGTAAAGTAAAGGAAGTTAAATACGCACAATGAGAGATAAAATACATGCCTGAAGTGCAGCCTAATATATTTATACCTCTATTACTATCTCTTATGCGTAAAGAAAATACAATCTGTGAAATGTCTCGAGTAAGATTAGACGCATGAATCCACCAGCGTCTCACACACTCCATGTGTTCTTTGTCTGCAGTTACCGTGCCGTGCCGCTCTACACCTTTTCGACTCTGCTGCTTCTCATCGGCCATCCTTTCTTCACTCTTACATCACATGTTTCGGTCATTTTTCATCCGCAGGCTTGCTACAAACACGCCGTCAGGTTCCCTCGCTGTAGATCGAGATGTACTTTGATTTTGCTTCTCGGTCATTCTCTATTCATCTCCGTGTCTTTCTCTCAATCTCCTGCTCCTCGTAGTTTCCCTCGCTTTGTCTCCGTTTCCCCCCTACAGCCATCTGCTCCATTCACCGTCAACCTTTCCTCATCTCCTCCCTTCTTTTTTTGTCTTTCCTGTCACTCTGCCCCATCGATGCGTCGCTGCTCTGCCATCTGTCCATCCGTGACCTTACTCTTGACTCTCTTTTTTTCTTTTCTTTTACTTTCTAGACTGTTCTAGACGTATTATCTGAAGGCTTGCCAAACCTGGAAGTAGAGAAAGAAGAGAGTGTTGAAAGTGGAGCAGAGGCCAACTGCCACTTACAGAAGAGGCGGCAAACTCTTTTGAAATGTAGCCGCGTCGAGGAAGAGAGGGGGAAACATCTGAAGGGAGACAAGCTAAGGGAAGGATCAGAGCGCGGTGAGGAGAGAGGGAGTGGCTGTCACCGCAGAAAGAAGTGGTTTATTTGTAGAATATACGGGTAGCCTCAGACGGGGTTACCATTTTTGCGAGCTACTGAAGGTTTACAGACGGCGGCTGTTATGTGATGTAATGAGTGAGGATGCATCCCTCCAAGTGAGGGGCCCCGGGTCTGACCTCTGACCTCTCAGGCCACGGGTAAACATAACAAAGCTACTCTACCAATAAGAACTTTTTGAGACGCTTGAGGATCCGCTATAATTGGGATTATTATAGCTTTAGTAATTCATTTTTACGAGCCGTGCTTGGTAGGAACGGCCATGTTGCTTATGTCAATCTGCCACTTTGGTGCTGACTGAAATATCAAAGTAGAACAGAACAGATCTGCTATCGATCAAAAGATTCTGATGTCTTCCAATAAGACTTAGTCGTGTGTCAGTCATATTATGAGATACAGCGCACACTCTTCTTTCCTCATTCGTATGTGTGCTGCGCTTTGGACACTTTGTGACGGCTTAAGCAACAAGGGAGAGAGCATAGATTGCCATAATTTAACTATCGCACAGCTGCAAACACATTTTAAGCGAAGCTGTGGTGTTCTGGTCCCCAAATTGAGAAGCTATTAAGCGTGTATCATGTGATACTAATCACCACGCTCGGCAAACACTTGCACACGTGGGGTAATTTCGGCATCGATTCAGGAGGGAGTCTTATCCCGTCTCAATGTCTGGATGCAGGATCCTCTTGAGTGAAACCTCTCCCATCAGAATATTAACAATACGCGACAATGTGTTTCAGACTTTGTATCCCCGGCTTCTTTTCCTGCAGTATTTGCAATATGTTTGTTTTCTCATTACAAATGTGATGACCAGACATCCTCAAATCCTTTTTGCATGAAAGTGAAGCGGGAAGAGTGGGAAAACGGGATATATGGATATATGGAGAGAAGGAGGTAGGATGACCTGAATCTTAATCACAAGAGGGTAGAAGCGACCAGTGTGGAAAATGATGATTGAAGAGGGGAAAGAAATAAGTGATGGACTTAAAGCCTGCAGAAGATATGAGATGAAGGGATGAATACATGAATGTGTAAACGGATGGAGGGATTCCGGTCAAGCTCCTTTCCCATTACAGCTGGGATGAACATGTGGGCGCATACGGGACTGCCTGTGTGTGTGTGTGTGTGTGTGTGTGTGTGTGTGTGTGTGTGTGTGTGTGTGTGTGTGTGTGTGTGTGTGTGTGTGTGTGTGTG
>NW_022280041.1:8888726-8900491 GCF_004355925.1 Anarrhichthys ocellatus | reverse complement strand
GTGTGTGTGTGTGTGTGTGTGTGTGTGTGTGTGTGTGTGTGTGTGTGCACACATGATTGTGTTCATTATGGTCATGTGTTTTGTGTGCCTCCGAGGCGATTCGTGCGCATTACTGCTGTTAGTCTGTTTTCTGGTGAGCGCCGCTGCTTTGGCAGCTCCCCGCAGCAAAAGGATTAGAGAGGTGGCACCACGGAAAGCTGAGCTATTTGTGAGTTTGAGTGCGTGTTTGTGTTGTTCTGCTGTTGTACCAACAGTGAGTCGGATGGTGTGTGTGTGTGTGTGTGTGTGTGTGTGTGTGTGTGTGTGTGTGTGTTGCGAGCCTGAAAGGGAATTGGATCAGATTACAGAGTATCTTGGCACCAGATTAACTCCGATCCCCATAAGAGAGGAAATAAATGAAAGAAAAGGGAAGAACAGCTCCAGTTAATGGGAAGAAGCAGCGGTGATGTTTAGATGAGGAGGGGGTGCTGTAGGATCTGGTTATGTAATAACTACTGAGTGATGGGACTATGCGCCTTACAAAGTTGCTGTGCGAAGCACCTTGTTAAACAGACTGTGATACCCTTGTGTATTTTACGAAAAGCAAAAAAAAAACAATTTATGTGATCAGCCTCCATTTCCATGGCAGCGACTATTCTCCCAAATAAAGGCCACGGTTACCATAAACTCTGTTGCTGTAATAAAGACGGCAGGACTCCTCCCCCTCGTGACTGTGTGCAGTTCTCCTTTGGGCTTCACTGAAACTTAAGATGTAGAGATATCGCTCTCTCCCCCCCCCATCTGTGTTTTACTCATTCCAGCCCTGAGCTGTGCCTGAAGCTTTGTTTTGGCGTATTTTGTTTTGGTGCTTTAAAGCAAACTAGCGCATTCCTTAAAAGTCATGTTACATGTGGCATGTGTGTATCGTATAATAATAATATTATTATTATTATTATTATTATAATATTATTGGTTGCTTTCATCATTCCTCATGTCCATGCTGGTCATAAAAAGAACCTCTTTATGCAAAGCGGCTTTCTAAAGTTCAAGTTTGTCTTGACCAGATGGGTGCCGCATAGCAGAACAAAACCCCATTCAGTTTATTTCTTGTGACACCTTGCTGAAATACCCAACAGTCAATGTCCTCACAAGTATTTAAAAACCCACAGCTTTGATTACGGGTTCAAAACAATGAAGTCAAGTAACAGAATAATTTAAACTCCTGGTGTCAGTCCACTGGCTCTTAAGTCACTCTGCAATAAACTGCCCACACACACACACACACACACTAATGTGACCACCAGACGAAGCCATTTAACAGGTCAGTACTGTCGATGGTGCCATTGATTTGTTTTGTTCCCTCTGCTGCGTGATGCACATCGCACCTCAAGCTGAGGAGCATGTACCGCATTACTCTGACTGCCCCCCCTGGACATTTCACGACCCAGCATGCACTGCTTTCTGGCTGGCGGACATTGAGGGAAGATGGCAGGGGACTGGAGTAATTGGTGGGCTTCATGTGTGATGTGCAGAGAATCGTCAATGTTTGTTTTTTATTTCCTCGCAGGATTTGCATGTAGTGATAGCAATCTGGCTGCAACAACCTTGAGGAGAAATCATATTTTCCTTTTCAGAATGTAAGTGCAGTGCCGGCTGCGTGACCCCCGAGAGGGTCCTTGTGGTATTTTGGTAGGATTTGACTATTTCCCCAGCATTGTTAAATTGAAAATCTCCAGAAGAAAATCTTGCAAGCTTCTCTATTTCTTCCCTCTATAGCTAACCAAAAGCCAGTTTTCTATGTCGTTACTTGTTTCCGCACTTTGAGTTCAAAGACTGAAATCATTATGCTCAGCACCAAGCCTCTGCTAGGATTCTCAGTGTCCTTGCAGAGATGAAGCTGCAGGAAGGCCCTCAAATGCATATGGTGCTCGACACAGAATAAAAACGTTTTGGCGGTCTGAGACTCATGCAAAGTTAGTCGGAGCTAACGTGACGCAATGTTTTAGTGGTTAGTAAAAAGTAGTACACCTGTGCTATGCACACCTTTGCGCTAGAAACACCATCTCATTGGAGTTTAAAAAATAAGGAAAAAGGAAGACACTCTGTTATATAAGTGGGCTGGAACACAGCGTCATGTATGACATGCTTTTTCCTCATGTGTCTTTATTCTGCACCATTAACATGGCACTCAGTGGAGACACATTGAGGCTAATCACAAGTCGCTGATTCAAAGATGCCGAGGCTCCAAAAGCCAAGTGGGATCACATCGGTGATGTTGCTGCACTTACAAGAGTCAGTGCAGCTTACATCACTCAGCTTAGGCAAAGAAGATAAAGATTAGACAACGTGCAGCGCCAGCAGAAAACATAGCTCCATGCAAACAAAAGGAAAGTGGGAGCACTTCCTCAAAACTGCCTTTTTCCATCTTTTTCAGGGTTACGGAAGGCGATTGCGAAGTGGCCCTCAGCAATGGACACACTGCAAGTGCACTCTGAAACTCAAACACGCTCCGTCTCCGTTCTCTGGCACACATTTATCAAGTGCTGCTAATGTTACAGTAATGTGAACAAGACCGAAATGCTTCAGAATCCGGTTTTGGTAGGAACAGCGTAGTATCGTTCAACTAACAATTCATAAGTGTAAAGGTACGAAGGGAAATATCAGATGCAGCTACTGTAAGGCAGCGTTCTGTTCTTTGCTTTCAGAAAAGCTGAGATTCCTGCAGTCTCTCCCAGACTGAATGGCATCAGTTTGTTTTTTTTCTGCGTTGAAATGAGGCCACAATCATCCCATTCGACCTCTTGTCAGGGACACTCTTTTGTACGTTCCACCTCAGAGGTGTCGGCCTGTGTGGGCAGCTACTGAATCATCTTCTCTGCCTACTTCAAGATAATTATCCTCCTGGAAATAATTACTCGACGAGCGCGTGGCCGTGGAAGATGCGGCGGTCAGCAGCAGCATTTCTGGTCTTAAGATATTCTGAGAAAATACTCCTCCACATCGTCTCACTGCCCCTGCCTTCATTTTTTACTTCATTTTGAAGGACTGCAAGTTCTGACCTTGCCGTCAGCAGCAACAGAGACTACTATTGGATCTTTAAGAACAAGCTGAATTCTTATTTCTTTTCTCCCCAATACTGTTTGTGTTCCTGCTGCACCCTCACCTTGTTACAGGCAGGAGTGAAATCTGTTGGGCTCAGTCAAATAGTTTCTCCCACGATGCTTATACTTCGTGTGGACGGCTGCCGCACTGACCGGTCTCCTCCTCAGACATCAACAATGTGTTTCAGCCCCCCCGAGGATCACAGGCGGCTCGGCGGGCACGCAGGACGAGGAAATGACCTCTCTTTGCGCCTTCTCCGCTTTGTCACCCAACCTCGCTCCACTATTATGAACTCTCTGAGGAATGTCTGGCACAGTGAGGTGCTGTGGAGCAAAGTTGGGGGGGAAAAACACCAACTGTCAAAGAGTCTTCATTGAATTAGAGTTTTGACATCCTGTAACAACATGGCACGCATATGATTTCTAGCTGAAGTGCTTAGAGAGAGAGAGAGAGGAACCAGGGAGAGTTGAGTCCCTCCATCACTGAAGCTCTCTGCTATTCTTTCCCTCCCTGATTTACTCCATCTAATCCTCTCTTTCACTCCGGACGTCTCTTTGTCCTCTCTCCCTCTCCACCCCTAAACGAACACTGCGATTCCTTTTGCGTCTGTCCTCATTTGATTCATCCATCAGTCTTTCTTTATCTCCCTCCCTCCCTTCCATCTAAACTCACCCATGTTTTTGTCTTTTTTTTTTTTTCTCCCGCTACTCTTGAACTGTTCCTAATGCACTTTGTTTCACTTTCTTGCTCTCTCTCTGCGCCGCACAGCACCAGCTATCTGTCTCTGTCACTTCCTACTCAAAGCCGTACACCAGTGCGCATTCATCAGCGCTGGGCTCCTTTAAGCACAATCGCTCACACACATTGTGGTCAGCTGCAGGGAGCTAAACGTATGAATGCACATTGTGCTTTGTAAAAAGAAAAATACTGTAGTACGGTAGGATGTGTGTGTGCGGCACCCTGTGCTAATACAGCCCATTGACTTGTCTGTCAGACCTTATGAAACCCTGACCGCTCAACCTGTTACACTGGCTGCTGCTTCACTCACTGATTCGATGTGTGTGAGCGCGAGAGAGGCTGTGTGAGGCATGTGAATTTATGTGTGCTCATTAAAGTCTATGGAGCTGTGTGCATGTATGCATGTTGACATATATATATATATATATTGTATAATAAGTACACATGTATATGGATTTGTGTGTGAGAGAGATTGTGTTTTCTTATTCCTGACTGTTTTCTCCCGGTCAAGGGTTGTGTATCTCTCTCTCTCTCTCTCTCTCTCTCTCTCTCACACTCACTCACTCTCTCTCTCTCTCTCTCACTCTCTCACTCACTCACTCACTCACTCACTCACTCACTCACTCACACACACACACACACTGTCAGAGTTTTGGCTTAGTTGGTTTTGTGTTTGTATATGTTCCAGTATGTATGTTTGTGTGTGTGTGGCTCATACAGTTTAGTGTGTGTGTGGGATCCCTCTAATGAGTCTCTCTGGTGAAACCTGTGGGGAGCTACAGATGCCATAAATGGGATTAATCTCTCTCTGCAGAGGAAACTCTGCTGAGTGTCTCTGAATATTTTTACACGGATGTTTTACAAGGTTGCAGCAAATATTATTACATGTGGGCGTGTGCGCGCGTCGCTCCAGAACTGTCTCTCATGTCCTCCTGAGAAGAGTTTTCTTTACAACAAGCTTAATTATGCCAGCTATGGGCTTAATGAGGCTGACGAGCTCCGAGCAGGTGTTGCCTGTGTATTATGCATCATGGATTCTACGTTATAACGGCATCTCCATCAACGTTTCTTTGAGGTTGTTGTGCGTTTTTAGTTTAGTTGCCAAATTCTAATTACTGCAGTTTTAGCTTAGGGGCCATCATTGTGTCCGCAATCCAGCCCTCTCGCTTCCTCTGCCCGTTTGATCGTCTTGACATTTACGCTCGCCAAATGTTGGAAACGAACGCAACGCCGAAGGCACTGGGCTGGTTTAACAGTTAGACTAAACATGCATTTTTCTGTTAGAAGACTGGTGTGAAGGAATTAGTTGAGATCGTTCACTTCCTCCCGGTTTGTTCACTTCAGTCTGATTCTAGAGAGAGAGGGAGGGAAGGAAGCACAAAACTGTCCGTCCAACTAATGGTTTTAGATGTGTACAGATGTAGGTGGTGCTGTTGCCGTTTCTTGGGTTGCTCACATCTGCGCCTCCTGGGTAAATTAGACTTCCTGTTGTGCAGCTTGTGTTTTGGAGATTTGATTGCTTGCAGCCCTCTAATTTCATTCTAACATTTGGATGTTATTTTCCTCGCTCAAAACGTCTTCTATTTGGTATTATGGCGACTGATTATAGGAATAATCAGCGCTGTGGCTGGATCTGATCTGAGCTGCTCTGATTGGTTAAATTGGTGAAAAAGTTTGGAACGCCATTCCGACTGCTTCGCTTGAATCGTCTGTGTAATCGCCCAGTCTCAAAATTATAATGGTAATAATGATACGTTTTATTTATGAAGCTTTTTACAAGGCAATTGCACTCTGCGTGCAGCTCCCAGTGGGCAAAATTAAACTTGAGCTGAGACGAGCCAAAGTGGAGTTTCGAAGGATGAGTATGGAAAGCGCTGGCGTTGGTCTACCTACTTGCTAATTTCCCCTCCTAATTACCATGTTTTACCCTGAATGTCATGTTCAACTTCCCACAGAAAAGCATAGATCAGCACATTCAGGGTGATCCTATCTTAGCAAGGCAAAGTAATCGCACTAGCTGGTTATATAGTGAGTTTTTATTTATTTAGTTTTCTGAAGTTACTGTCATACACAGGTCATCAGATCTCTGTGTGGGGGTAACCATGACTGTAACAGCCATAATTAAAAGTTCAAACGGATACCAAAATCTAAATGGAAATGTCCAGTCGTCGGTACATGAACGTGTGTAATTAAAACCAAAAGGAATAATGCCTGAAGAGGTGACTAGATACTGGATTATGTGTTATCGCCTCTTAAATGAAGAATAAGTAATAAAACGGGTTTAAAAAACATTGTATTGCATTTTAAATGGTACATTTGCACACCGCAGTGCCGATTAAAATAAGAACATTTCTTTTCCAAAAAGAGAAAAAACGGTAAGTCCGGGATTGAGAGTCGTCAAAACTGACAACCAAAATAAACGCATTGACGTTGGGGATGCGTTCAGTGTGAGCATTTTGCATTTGCAGATGTGAGCATGAAATTTCACCTCGTGTGCTCTGATCCACATTTATATCTTCATATGTTAGCGCATTCTTTCAGCTCCCTGTGATTCTGTTTCTTCATGTTAACCGGATGCGACGGCAACGCGGGTGGTGTTTTCACCTTGTGAGTGAGTCATCACGGCAAGATGGGGTCTCACTTTACGCCCCAAGCCCCATTGTGGCGCCGCGGCTGGTGTGATACATGTATAATCATTACAGTATAGCCCTATGTCTGTTGACGCGTGCGTGTCAGGCCCAGTCTTTAGAGGACGTGTCCTCGTCCCTGCAGCAGCAACACCGACGAGACAAACTCCTGAACATTTATTGTACCTGACACCGATTGTGATTCTGATTGTGAAAATTGGCTTTTATGAGGATGAGTTTTCAATAAATCCCGTTTGATTGATGATCTAATTATTGCAGTGCAGGGAAATGATGAGAAATGCCCTTTTCCCTCCATACAAATAAAACACAAAGCTTATTTTTTTTTCCACCTCATTTTTATGTAGTCCTATTTGCATGGAGACAAGACAGGTTTTTTTTTTGTTCTTTCGGTTTCACGGCTCATTAAGATGAGTGAGTGCTCCTTCTTGAGTGTTTACACAGCTAACATCATTACTTAGATAATTCAGAGCTGTAAAACTGCTTTCTGCTCATGTTGTTTTCATTATTTTGTCCTTTTTCTGTTGCAGGTGGGATACGAGAACGCGGGGACCGTGGAGTTCCTGGTCGACAGAAACAACAAACACTTCTTCATTGAAGTCAACTCTCGCCTCCAGGTCGAGCACACGGTCACCGAAGAAATCACCGAGTAAGTAGCAGATGTTTACAAGCGCGGGTGGCAGGTGGGCAGCTGGAATGGTCGCGGCGCTTGTCACTTTGCGTGCGTTTGTTTGGTGTCGTCTGTCCACAGACAGGTGCTGCAGCGTCGAGGTGTTTTAGACGCCTCCCACTCTGAAAAGTTGCTGAAATGGAAAGAGTGAAGGTCGGAGGTGTAGAGGTGTGGGCACAGTTGAGAAGATGAGGGGGGGGGGAAGAGAGCCAGAACAGGTGGGATCAGTGAAGAGAAAAGCAGAGCGATGAGGTCCGAGAGAGGGCGAGAGACGATGGCAGTGAAGCAGAGAGAGAGAATAGTGAACGATATAAATAGCATCTCACTTCGCTGATGACCTGTGAGATTTGCTCGGCTGAAACCACACAGATGGGTCTCAAACTAATACACACACTCTAGATATAAACACACACAGGTACAAGTATAAAGGCCCTCCAGACACACCAGAAAGCTACCATTACGCTAATTCATATTGGATTCCCTGCATAATTAGCCCAATTAATGAATTAAGCTGACAGACTAACAAATCAGTGCAACTAATAGGAAGTTATAGGTGGGGGGGAATGATGGCACCTGTTCCTATGGCAACCAAACATGACTGACAATTTTGTGAGCCGCACTCGCTCGCCGTCTCAATCAGTCTGTTGTTTTGCTTCTTTCATCTCTTCCGTCTCTCCGTCTCTGTGCGAGAGTGAAAACAAAACAAAGAAGCGCTTCATTCATCTCGCTGTATTTGTGTCGCATCACGGTGAACTACATCAGTTAAACAGTGACGTCCCGGCGATCATTAAGTCAAACAACCACCGCTTGCAACAAAAAAAAGTCAATTTAGTTTCCCCAAACCGTTAATTTGTGTTATTTTGATTAAAGTGGTGTCCACTTTTTAAGTATATCCTGTCAGTTAAGGTCTTAAATCTTCACGGTTTCCTTTAAAAATGTGGCTAATGTGATAATAAAGATCCGAAAGACAAATGTGACGGCAATAAAATGTGTCATTAATATAATTTAGGTCTTTTATTTCTTTCTTTATTCTTTGTAGGGCTGCAGTTTTTTTGATTTTTATAGGAGTATGTACACCTGCCATATGTTCTTCATTCGAGTTTAAAAAGTTGTGCCTTCACACACTTGCTCCATACTTGGTCTTGACACAGAGGTGGCAGATAAGGAAACAAGTTATTATCCCAATTGTTGGTGGAGTAAAGCCCCTCGTGTGTGTGCGTGTGTGTGTGTGTGTGGGTGTGGGTGTGTGTGTGTGGGTGTGTGGAGTTTACTTGTACTTTCAGTGCTTCTCATAAACATTGGGGCCTAACAAAATTTCCATTTTCTTCCTCAAAGCATCTCTGCAATAAATATCAGACATAAAAAAGATGGAAGTGTTTTTTTATATATACTGTATATTTGCTTTATGGAGTATCATTAAAGCAAATCAAGACTCGTGTATCCAGCCACGATTGGTGCTTTGTATGGTGGATATAAACGTATCGTTCTTATCATTTAGCTTTACTTTATACATCACTAGATGTTATCTCTCTTTTTAATCCATTCAAAGTTTTTTTTTCTAAATCTATTTATATTTTTCCAGCATGATTTTTGTGTCTTTAATTCTCCGTTTCTTTACTCTTATCTCGCTCTATGAAACATTAAAATGTGCTTAGCTCTACTGTGGGTTTTTTATTTTTTGGGGGAAGCAATAATGTCGGAGGAGAATGTGATATTTAACTATCATAAATCATGTATTTCATGTCCACAGAGCAGATAATCTCAAATGTAAACCTCCCAGAATTGCCCTTCTTTTCTATCACCGTTATCAAATGCGTTGTCATATTTAATACATTTAAAAATGGAAAAAGGGCTGAAATGGAGGATAAATGGAGGATAAAGGACGCCGAAGAACTCGGGCAATATCGCGCTGTAACGTTTTCATCTTGCGACTCACCAAGAATGTCACACTTGATTATCTGTGAGGAGGAAATGAGATGGGAAGTATCTTGACTTTGCACCTCCGCCTACTCCTTCATGCGCCTTTCCTTCATAGTGAACCAGCTCTGGTACCTCCAAGGACACACTCAGGGACGCGCTTGCCTCCCTGTGCTCCCGTGAGTGAGACAATAAGTTGATAGAAAGTCTTCGCTACAGTCACACTCTTGTCACATCCTCTTTGTCCTGAGGAAATCTGACATTTCTGGTGGGAATTTGGGTCATTTGAAAGTGGCAGGAGTGCAGTAATTACTCTAATTTGGGCGCACGTCGAAAGTTTCGGCTGTGACGAGCAACACTTTCAATTTGCGCAGCTTTCACTTCAGGCCCGAGCTCTAAAGAGAACAAGTCTTTCCAGCGGAAACTCAACATGCATCAGTCTAAATGGAAGGGGATGTGTACGGCGACAAGTATTCCATTCTAGTGCAAATGACTGTATTGTGGTTTTATTTGAACGTTCGAACCATTAGTCTCTCAGCTTTTCCGTTTCACGCGGCTGCACTCCCAATCTCTGAGGTGTGAGGACATTCATTCTTGTTTGTTGGGGGTTTGAAACCGACCGTGTTACTAATGGACTTGTCAGCGAGGTGTTTTTTTCATACCGAGCCGTTCATTCCCCGACTCTCCAACCCTCACCGTCTATCATCACTTTTCATCTCTCCTGCCTAATTCCTTCCTCAGCAATCATTCCTGGTTCGATTTATGCTCGCCTCCTCAACTCTGGCTGCAGTTGAGCTGCGGCTGCTTTTTGTATTTTATCCTCATTCTATCTCCATCGCTTTTTCCTCCTCCTCCCCTTGTGCCGCATACATCCGAATGAAATGTTTTTTGCATGCATCTCCACTGGCGGCCATGACAGGAAGCCTACCTTTAGCGTTTGTCTGAGTAACTGGATTCAAAACACCCGTGAATCTGTCCGAGACCGTTTCATTATCAGTTAAAAAGTTCCTTCTGGTCACTTTAATACCAGGTTTAAACGCAAAGGGCTGTGATCAAATGAAATTATCCGGATACAGATCGCATGTTAGCGCCACCTGTCAATGGGCACTTAGCCTTGTTTTCCCCTCAATTAGATGCTCTCTGGAACAGATTCCCCTCACTTTGATGTTGGGGGGGGGGGGGGGGGGGGGGGGGGGTGTGTGCTTGATATGCAGTTTGAACTAACTGTCACGAGGCGCTGTCTGTGGTGAGGGGTCAATGTAACACTTGCTCATATATCAAAGTCCCCTCTCTCTCTCTCTCCTTAATCCATCCCTTCTTCCATCTCGTCCTTCATTTCTCCCTCAGGTTCTCCCCTTCATCTGTCTGTCCTCAGCTGACTTACTGCATCCGTCTCGACACCTCTGTCCTCCCCCCCACGTGCTCTCTCTCGCACCATTGCCTCCTGTTCTGGCTCTCTCTCCCGTCCTTTCAGCCCCGTCAGTTTCTCCGTCTCTGTGTCGACCGCTCACTCCGTCACTCCCATCACTCCGCCTGGGTCTCTTTCCTCCATCCGTCTCATCTTTGTCATCTATTCCTCTCGTTCACATTCATCCCCCCCCCCGTCGATTGATTCATCTCTCCTTCTCTGTGTCCTCTACCTCACCTTTGCCTCGTCCACTCTTCATCTTTCCTTTGTCCCTTTATGAGCTTGCCCTTCTTAGCACTCGCTCCCTCCACCTGCCCTCTCTCCACCTGCTGTCTCGTCACTCTCCGCCTCCGTCTGTCCCTCTTGCGCCATCCTTTCATGCGTTTGTACAGGTGAAAGGCACTTGCTTTGATTAGAGAATGGAGTCTCACTACTTGTGTGTCTTAAAGTTGCAGTTCGATAAACATCTGATGGCGCCGGTATTGCATAATGTCTTGTTGGTATTAAACAGTAGAATGTGTTTTCTTGTACACCAGAGAACATTACTATAAAGACTATTATGTTGTACATACTCTAGCCAATTAGTGTGCATTGCAAAATGTGGGCTGCAGCCCCACATTTCCCTCCTGTGTATGATTATGAGACACTGAGATCAGAGCCGACGGCTGTACCTTCATATCGACTCAGGTATGAGACAGATATGAATCTGTGGTAATGTTGCCGATACCGTTGTAGTCGAGCTCTGACTCCAAAACACAAACTGCCTTTTGTCTCAACTTAACACCTTAAACTTTACACCAAACCATCTTAACATAAACATTTATTTTTCCTTATGTCCTCCCACCTTTCCTCCTCATCCTCTCCCCTGCCACTGTCCATCACCCTCTCCCTCCTCCTCCTTCTTCACTGGTACTGTTTCTTCTCCCTCCACCTTCTCTCAATATTGCTTTGACGTGGTAAATGGGTGCATATTCAAGTGTCGGTGAGGAGGCGGAATAGCACAATCTATAATCAGAATGGATGCTCCCACACACATACACACACACACACACACACACACACACACACTCTTATTCACAGAGGCATACATAAAATACGTCCCCAAACATTTGATGTCCAAAGGTCTCAACGTAGACACAAACACAGTTGCTTAAGGACAAAAAACATTATTCGAATACCTTTTCATCGCTCTTCCTGCCTCACAGAATTCCTGCACAATAGAGGCAATTCTGTCTGACTGGATGTATAAGCAACTGACGCATTGTGAAATACATGTAAAAGATATATTTTGTCTGGGAGGCACACC
>NW_022280041.1:8880696-8888716 GCF_004355925.1 Anarrhichthys ocellatus | reverse complement strand
GTGTGTGTGTGTGTGTGTGTGTGTGTGTGTGTGTGTGTGTGTGTGTGCGCGCGCCTGTTGCCGTCAGGGGGGACGTTGCAAATTTTGTTAGATTGGTGGACAGGAGTCCTTATGATCATCCTGAAGTGGTGTGATTATACCCCCGGCTCATGCTGTGTGTGTGACTTTATGCTGAAGAGTGTTGGGCCATGTGTACACATGTGAGGGACGAGACTCTCAGATGTGGTCCACCATCACATCCGAGATCATTTCCAGATCTGCCCAGTTTTTCTCCATAATATCTCATCAAAAACACGGACAAGCCAACCATGTTAACGTCTTTTCCCCCCAAAGTCTGTTCATTTCTCAGGCAGCGCGTTCGTCCAGGCTGTGCATCGCCCCATCAAGCTCCATTTATTCAAATCTTAGCAAACAATTCCTAAGCTTAACCCGAACCATGTCTCGACTCTTAATGCCTTAAACCGACCCTTTGATTTATGGATTTTTTTGGGAACACAGGAAGCACTGGCTGCCATGTTCAACATGGACAAACATTCCTACTCGTCCAGCTGCTGTAGCCGCACAGACTCGTGGCTACTGACCAATACAGGAAATGCTCAACAGCTGCTGACATTAAAACAGATGCACCGATTGGATCTGTGAGAACGTCTCCTTCATTCATTCAAGTTTTTCAAACTCCATTTCCCAAGATTACATTTGATAGTTTTCTAATTTACCAAATAGTAATTTGAACTGAATAGAGCTTGAACACATCATAATGCAAAGTCAATGGAATTTCTGTTAGCGGCAGTAAACCGGTCAAGGCCGATCAGATTAAAAACCGGCGGTTTTAATCGGCAGATATTCGATCGCTGCGTCTCGTTAATGCTCCGGTAATTACATCTTTTAATGGAATCTGATTCAACGTAGTGCTTTAGATGTTGACAGTTATTAGTGATGACTCTTGAAAGTTGAGCTTCAAAGATCATTTTGTCTTCTGATCCTTGCATACTTTAATGATTAAGAGATATTTTCTTTATGGAGATGATACAGAAAACAAACGCGTGACAAAATAACCTAAACTTGGGCCCACTAACTAGCCTTTTTCAAATGCCACAGGCTTCGTCAATGAACTGCAGAATAGCCCTAAACTGTGCAGAAAATTAATCTCGACCAACGCTGCAAGACTCTGCCGGGCCCGCTCGCCATTCCGTTGACGTTCTTCCCACCAAACAACAAAAGCAAAAGGCTCCCTCAGCGCTATCTGGCCACTCCAATAAAAGGACTTGGCTCTTGATGTTGACATCAAAGTCCATACCCACCAGCTCACCAGAGCAGTGTACCTTTCAATCCATGCTTGCGCCTCACACAGCACAGTATAGAGGGGGTTTGCACACTGTTTCTGCTGATATGGGCACATGCTGAGCTATAGCAGGTCGTGGGCACTTGTGTGTATTATGTTTCTAAACAAGAGTGACGTGACATGATCTGCTAACGTGCCCAGTATTGGATGGCAGCAACACAATTTGACTGACGAGGGTTTTTGAGGACAGACGAAGGAAGTTATGGATTGAAGCCACGATATTTTGTTCAGCATCTTTATCTCGGCTCCAGTTTGTTTCCATTCTTGGCAGGAGGAAGAAATTCCTCTGAAGCAGCTTTTAACCCACAGGAAAAGACAATAACACCCCCCCACCCCCTCCTCCACTGCACTAAATAACATGTTCCCATGGACAATCAGCACAGTATTGAAAACAAACCCTCTAAGGTCATTATACAAAGTGGATCAAATCCATCACAGGGTGACAGTGGCTGGCCCGTGCTCATTTCACAACAGAAATCCAATAGCGTGCAGATGCTGTATTGACGGACTGATGAAAGACTTCAACGGGTGATCTGTATTCACACCGGCGCGCAATAAAACGGTACCTCTGAAGGGCAGATAATAAACCTTTTCATGTAGGCCCGCATTGACTGTGATTAAATGTCACGTTTGAATAATTTCAGGTTAATCGCTTCGTATCGACGACCCGGTAGCGATCGCTGTAGCGGCATAGTATCAAGCGTCCGAATGGTGATCGCATCAAATGCACTGTGTGAAATCCATCATAGTGAGACTTGATCACACTGAGACGATCATATATCTAATTCAAATTATAATAATAAAAAAAAGTCATTACCTCTGCTTTGTGTTAGTGATGTCAGACAAATTCCCCGGAAAAGACTGCGCAGTGTTCACTGTAAGCGTGGAACACAGTTTGGACTTGATATTGTCTCATGCTTCATGTTTTAATACTGTGATTTCCTATCATTACATCTTTGGTATGAGGCGAGTGAATAGCCTGCCGTGTGTGTGTGTGTGTGTGTGTGTGTGTGTGTGTGTGTGTGTGTGTGGCGGTTCTTTAGAGAGATGCCTTCATCGCATTTATCTGTGAGACGCAACAACCAGATGAGCAGATAAAGAAGCTGCCACAATATTGTCTTTTTAAAAAAAACGGAAAACAAGAGCTTTTATATTTGACAACACTGCAGACGAGGAGAGAATTAGTGTATGCGGAGACATATGTTTACGATCTGCGTCAGAGAAACTGAGTGAGCATTGTTTTGGGCTTTATTGCTTTTGGTACGTGTGTGTGAGACAGACAGACAGACAGCAACATCCATTGTCTCGGCCTCTTTAGCGTGTGGATGTGGGCGCGTGCACACGCATTAATATACAAGGGGCCTGAGAGAAAATGGCTGCGCTGCACCTGGTTATTTGTCTGTTTACGCCGCTAATTAGTCTTAAATGACCCCTCTCCATCATCATCAGGCTGGTGAAAGAGTGACTGAGAGGGAGAGGGAGCGCGAGCGAGAAAGTCGGACAGAAACAATGCCTCGCGTTAATTGACGGAGGGGTCTGACAAACGGGGGGAGGGGAGGGGAGGGGGGGAGACACACGAGGTGAATAGAAAGAAGATGCGGAGCGACCCGGAGCGCAGGAGGAATAAAAGCGCGCAGCCGAGCCGGACCAAAAGTTAGAGGCCTGCGTCGGTTAGATATGTTTGAGTCCACAGAGGACTGTGAAACCACATGAGGTGTTGCATTGTAAGGCCTTGTCTCCATCCCTCAGTTTGTCACGGAGCTTCTCTTTCTCCTCTTTGTGATTCCTCCTTTTTTTTCTTTTTTTTTTTTTTACTCCATACCGTCTTTCATCGCTTCTTTCGTAATCTGCCTTCCCTTTGGTTTCCCTCCTCGTTGAACGTCTGATGCAGCAGCCAGCGTCTCCAGCTCTCTCTCTCTCTGTGCGCTCATGCTTTAGATTTCCTCTTTGAACGTGGGAGTTGCTGCCACATCAGCGATTATTCCCCCTCTCCGGTTTCTCGTGACCCTTTCGCACTTATTCATGTTTTCTGGCAGAGCAAAGTATGAAAAGATATTCAAGGGAAAAGGTCAACTCGGTACTAATATACATTTGTTGATGATTAGCTTGCTTTAAAACTACATGTGTGCTTGTTTGAAACATTGCCAGCATCCTTTCCTACCCTCCATACTACCTTGTCCTCCACCTTCTCTTCTTTATATTGTTTGGCATCCTCCCTTCCACCTTCTGCTTATCCTCTCTTAACCTCTCTCCTCCTGCTCGCTGCTCCTCTGGACTTTCCCTCCCTTACATTTCATTTATTTATTTTGCTCATGGCTTATTGAATTCTTTATCCCACACCCCTCCTCCTCCTCCTCCTCCTCCTCCTCCCTGCATGCTCCTGTTCTTTCTCTCGACCTCAAGGAAACGCATGCGGCAGTAAACAATCCGCATCTCCTCCTCCGCATACTGTGTGTGCGTGCGTGCGTGCGTGCGCGCATACTGTGCGTGCGTGCGTGCGTGCGTGCGCGCGCATACTGTGCGTGCGTGCGTGCGTGCGTGCGCAAAATAACCATTGACAAGATGATCCGGCAGAGCTGCATGGACGACATGCCTGGGCACTCTGCAATGAGCTCGATAATGCTTCTAATACTTGTAACTGTATGTGTGTGTGACCTGAATCAGCCTTTACATTACAGTATGCTTCAGTGTTTTGTGTATACGTTCTGAACCCAGCATTTAGCCATTTTGTGTGTTACAGTGTACGCCTGAGCGTGTGTGTGCGCGTGGGCACTCAGAGGAGTTTTGTTTGGTTTTGTGTGCATGTCATAAAATCATTTTAAGGTGATTATAATTGTGCAGCGAAGCGTACAGTGAGTGATTGAGAAGTAAGCAGATGAATAAGAATGGTGTGTGTGTGTGTGTGTGTGTGTCCAGACACCAGGAGAGCTTCTAATTTGCGAGAGAGAGAGAGTGTTGAGGCTATTTATGATAATGGGAAGGATGCTCATCATGATTATAATCACAGCAGTCATCGTTACTGGTTGTATGAAATGTTTTTTTCCCGTAATGCACAGGGCCAAACTTTACTCTCTTACTCTTTAAGGTGACATTTACTGGACTCGCACTGTACAATTAGATCCCGCATACGGGGACAATTAGTCATCATTCTATGAATGGGGAAAATTGTTAGTTGCCATTTGCTGTGACGCACGAAACGGCAAAATGCAAAGAGATAGAACACAATTTCACTTATTCATCCCTTTGAACACTGTTGGCAGTCACTACATGTCTCGCTGTAGCTAGGCATGTCGCAAACTGTTAATTTTCATGAAAAGGTAAGCTGCGCAGAAATTGCATCAATTTGCCCGTGAGTGTATTAAACATGTGCTGGGACAACTTTTATGAAAAAAACCCATCACAAATATCTGAATATGAACGACTAGAGTGTCAGTGTTCCAGGGTCATAGAGTAGGACACGTTGGGACATTCTTAGTCCTAATAATATCTAAACAAGTCTTGGCGTCCACCACCATGCTGCAGCACAGCAGCATGGCGGCCTTGCTCCGTGCACAGCGTTGCTATGAGCTAAATGCTAACATGTTTCAATGGCCATGACCTTTTCTGTTGAGGTTTCATATGAGACTCTGTTTCCTGTGCCACCACCACACTCACGTGATCCTGATAAAACTGCGCACCCCCAGAAGAGAAACGCCATTTAAACCCAAGGCCGGAATTAATGAAATCCTAATTTGCATGAATTACCATGACCTAAATGATAAATTAGAGTGTAATTTCCATACGTTCCGTCCAGTAATCCCCTTTTGGATTCCTCCTAAGCCTTTTCCCCCGGAGGCCTCGGGGCTTCCCAGCTAAGTCGTATCAAAGACGAAAAAAACCCAGAGGATTGAGAATCAAAAGGTGGTGGATCACGGGGAAGGCCCTGGGACAGATGTGCATTTGGGGATAGCAGCAGACGGGGGGGATACATTAGTCTGCTCCCTCGCTGAAAGCAGAAGAAGTGAATCCTAACTTCAAATGTCAAGTCTGCCTCCAAAGAGGAGCAGCAAGAGCTGCTTGGATCTCGCTGAAGACTCGCTAATACAGGTGTCACTTTCGTTTCTGACTCCAGTGCGCCGTCAAGGGATCTTTGTCAGGCCACGATGCACTTTGCATGATGACGCGCTGTACAGTCGACCCGCTGAAGCACTGCAGGAAGAAAAAAAAAAAGGTGCTGGAGCGCAGTCTGTTTGAATCGCCCGGTCGTGTGTTTGTCAATATTGTTAGGTTGTCACTATCCCACACACACCGACGGGATGCCAGCACGCCGCTTGCATTCGAATGATTCACCAGCCTTTGAGTCGGAGAGATGTGAGTGGAATACAATGGGGGGGAATGACAGACGAAATCCCTCCCCGGCTAGACGTTAAGGAGGCTTTGCCCGTTGCTGTCCCACACTCAGCAGGCCTGCCTGTCTTTGACAAGGACATTCTGAATGTCTCTAAATGACATCGTGTGCCCCTCTTTCTCCCGGACCGGGTTTGAGGAGAGACTCGTATACGTTCATGCATCAAAGACTCAGCCGCAGTCTGCGTAGGGTTTAATTAATATGGTTTCCTGCTGAGCTTAGATATATGAAGAGGAAGACCCAGTGGCTCCATGTGGCATGGTTTATTTGTGTAAAACCTGTAAATGAAAAGCAGTGAGTTGCACTGCAGTATATATGTAAATGTGTCACTATGTTTGTTAACATGTATCGGTAATCATTTGCAAAGGTCCCTGAATGCATCAGTGTGCGCAAGCGTGTTTCCATGAAAGCGTACGTCTGTTTTTCTGCGAATCCTTCATGCAGAGTTACAGAGAATCCTCTGTGGAAGAAGAGGTCAGGATGCCAGCAGTATAGACTGTATATATACGAGGCTGATGTAGTCCTTTCTGTCGTCAACAAATCCTATAAACCAAGACCAGTTGATCCTGCTGACAGTTATTGCTTGTTTAATGTGAGTCTTACGATTAGTAAAACATCACGAGCCACACCGTAGCATAGGGTGACATCTTCCTTCGCTATGATGATAGTAGATACTTCTCTTTGTTTTGTCTGTCCCCCTGTAATACATACTGGATCGTCAGATATGCATCAACCTGCGGCTGGAAATAGTCCACAGCAAATGCACTGTTTACTGACGTGCTAAAAACTGCAATCCCCAGCTGTGTTAGGACATTTCCTATTTATTATTTATTTTTTTAAATGAAAGGATATATCTGTGACCTGTTGTTTAAGTCCTCCGTAGGAACCGATAGGCTCGGGGCTACAAAGTTTCAGCAGACGAAGGAACTGTTGGTTTATTATAATAAGAAGGAAATTGAATAACACCAGCTCTATCTTTTTAACCCTCATCAGTCAGCATTCACATTTCAGATTTGATGACTTTATATTTTACAATTACAAAATGTGTAATTTCAGACGATTGTTGAGACTCAGGGCTTCACAATTAACTTGACTTGTGTTTAATTGGTTCCCTGCAGTGCATGAGAAATGAGTATGCTTTATTCTCTTTCTTACCGCCTTTTATTTGTCTGCCTCTTGTCTGTCCTCTGTTTCCTCTCATACTGTATCGTCCTACTCTTGTCTCTACACAACTTGTCTCACCCCCTCTTCTCTAGTTTGCCTTTAAAGTTTAATTTGTCGGAGCAAGAACATTGTCGTACAAATACTTTGCGCACATACTGAGCCTAATTCTCTTTAGTTATCTGCAGCGGGGCTGAATTGAGTCATCTCTTTTCGGCCTGTTTGCCGTTTCTCTGTGTTCTTTATGCGAGAGCGCAAATGAGATCCGCGCGCGTATTTTACTTTGACAACGCTTTTACATCATTCCACGGGCAAAAATTCACTCTCGCGTAAGCAAAATGATGTCAGAGTGACATCCGGCCTATCCAAAGACGAGGATTGTAACCAATTAGATGTAGAGATACAATGGAGACTGGGTCCGCCCCCTTACTGTCAACAAGAAAAACTACTCGCGAGCGACTTTTGCTCGCGGAGTGATGTAAAAGTGCTCGTCAAAGTAAAATATGTGCGCGGCTGTTTGATTTGCGCTCTCAGATTTTGACAGTGATTTGCCTTCATAGTTCTTCCTCTCGTCTAACTCCTGTACTTGTGCTTCCCTCAATATTTGTCCTGCTCCCCTCGTTCTTCTCCTTCACATTGTGTTGATTGCGTGCCATTCCTCTTCCTCCCAGCTTCACTCCGTCTTCATTGTTGCCTCCATTTTGTTCTGCCACAGCTCATATTTGACATTTTTCCCGTTATCCGGGGCCGTCTGTGACTCAAGGGCTTGCGTCTCTATGTTTGCATATCTATCTCCATGTGTGTGTGCTCGTGTATATAACAGACATGTTGTGTTCCTTGTATGCCCTGCTTGTTGGATATTTTTCTGTGGGTGTGCCAAAATGTGCAGTGTGTTTGCTGATGCATTTTTAACTGCATGTGTACTTATGTGTGTGGAGGCACGAATCTATGTTTGTGTGTGTGTGTGTCTTATTTATCTGGCCTCCCTCTCTTTCTCTGTTTGTGACTTCCACTGTGCAATTTTCCGAGTGAGAGAACTTGGATTGCATTTTATGAGGCCCATGTTGGCTTTTGCATATTATTTGTGTGTGTGTGTGTGTGTGTGTGTGTGTGTGTGTGTGTGTGTGTGT
>NW_022280041.1:8870787-8880686 GCF_004355925.1 Anarrhichthys ocellatus | reverse complement strand
TGTGTGTGTGTGTGTGTGTGTGTGTGTGTGTGTGTGTGTGTGTGTGTGTACTGCTGTGCAATCGAGAGTTGTGTTGAGTTGTCGTTTGTGGACCTTCTTGCAGACTTGTGATCCACATAAATGTCATCCTTTAAAATTACAATCCTGACTTGAACGGACCTCTAACTGTGATGTAGTTCACCTGATCTTGGCTGGCAAATAATTGGTTATTTTCTTTCAAATGTAGTTCCGTGTGATTGCTGAAGTATATTTCTAAACTTTTGTTTTTCTTCAATTTGAACAAATTGCCAAATCACTAATCTTTCTAGTTC
Organism: Anarrhichthys ocellatus; assembly: GCF_004355925.1. NCBI lineage: Eukaryota > Metazoa > Chordata > Actinopteri > Perciformes > Anarhichadidae > Anarrhichthys > Anarrhichthys ocellatus. The sequence goes on along the minus strand of NW_022280041.1, from coordinate 8,880,375 downwards.
TCGGAGGCAGACAAGTCCCCCAGTACCAAAAAATGATCAAGTTTGAAAATTGCAGCTGATTAACTTACTAATTGTGGAAGCAGTTAATGAGTGATGATGAATTATGGGTTGAGAATAATATTTCAGTCCCTACAGTAAAGAACAAGTGCTACAAGGACAACTTGATTTGTTCAAGTACCCACATCTACAGTACATGATACTCTGCAAGGTCACAAGAACATCACATGAATGCTGGTGTGTGCTGGGCTTTTGCTCGATGTCGATGACTGACACTGGGTCAATATCTAAGTTTAATCAACCAGCAGGATGTCTTCGAACGCACCCCGGCACATCAATTTTACCCACCAATCTACACCTCGTGTGTTACAGCGCTCACTCACGCTGGATCCCCGAGAAGGCCTTGAAACACGGCGCAGGCGCGAGACACAAGTCAAACGTAAATCTGCTTCCTATACGCGGCTGAAACTTTAAAGGTCACACCTCGGGCAGCGATCTGAAATTGGGTGTTTAAGCCTCCGACAGATATTTATGGCCGATGTGTCCTCGCTAAATATGTGAACACGCGACTGAAATAAAGCGTTTAGTCGAATTCATTGATCACCGAATCGCCACAGAATCATTCCACGCTTGCAATAATTGATTAATGCAGTTGTGGCCGACCATGTGGCATACAGCGAGAGCAGATGGAGAATGTTTTTCATTCCAACTCACCTCGGCAGGTCATTTCACTCATGAGTTGCCCGCCCTCGATACTTAAAGGAGCGCTAATCAGCAGGTGGAGTCTGCAGAACGGTTGTCGGCTGTGGTCTCGTGCGATGCATCCGTGTGACGCAGTGGGACGAACAGACGCACTTTTTCAATCACAATCGCTCTGAAGCTTTTTGTTGTGTGAATATTTGCCGCACTTCCACCAGATTCCGAGTCATTTAAAAAAAAAAAATGCAGCGTGAAAGAAAGCTGTTAGCGATGCTCTTTGTTTGTTTTGTGGTAATTATCTTTTTATGTCTCACAGTTGATTGCGACAGTGACTTATTGCTGTTTAAGGAGTGTGTGTAGCACGGGGGTGATGCTTCAACGGCTGAATAAAATGAGCTTAATGAGATGATTGTTTTCTTTCCTTCTAGCATCACAGTAATACGTTTATAATATAGTATATACTGGAATAAGAGTGCTGTTTGTATCATTGGAAATATACATTTGTACTGTGATTATTTTGCCTCTATCGTTTAATTTCTGTCTCCTTCTTCCTCTTATGTACATGCACTCTCTCTCCTCTCCACTCTCTCCCCTCCCTCCCTCTCTCCTTGCGGCCTTTCTCATCTCGTTCCTGGGCGCCGGAGTCACTTTGCATTCCTGTCCTCGCTCCTCCATCTGCTCCATTACAAGGAGAGCAGGAATTCATTAATAGGCTGATAGTGAGGCCGAGAGAAAAATAAGGGGGATAAAGCGAGCTGAAAAGGAGAGGAAATCGGATCGGATCTTGTTTTCGTGTGTGTGTGTGTGTGTGTGTGTGTGTGTGTGTGTGTGTGTGTGTGTGTGTGTGTGTGTGTGTGTGTGTGTGTGTGTGTGTGCCGTCCATATTTTCACACACACTGCCTCCTTGCCTTGTCCTCCAATTATGCCCTCCAACAGTTTCTCTTCTGTAAATGTCTCTGTTTACCCAAAACGATTCTTTAAACACATTTTAAGCTCCAGCCCTTTTCCACCCTAATTGGAAAAACAATTATTCCTCTTTGTGAGTCTCTTATGCGTCCTATTCTGTCGTCTCTCCCTTCCATCCATCCTTCCTCCTCACCATTCAGACTTTTTTTCCCCTCACTTCCTCTGATAAATTGTTATTAATAACCTCCCCCATCTCTTCATCCCCTTCACCCCCCTCTCCCTCCGTCTCCTGTCCTGTTTGCATTGGCGTATCGAACAGGCAGCGTAGCTTTCGGCCTGCCAGCTAAATTGATGTCAAAATGCCATCCTCATGCCACAATGATTCCAAATTCTTATTTCCTCCCTCCCCCCCCCTCTCTCTCTCATGCAGTCGACTCATCTGTCTCTCCATTCCTCAGCAGGCTCCCTCTTTTCCTTCCGTTCGCTGTCTAAAAGCGTCTAATGAAATTCATACAAAACAAGACGGGAGGCGCGATGCCTTCCTCCTCGCCGCCTTTCACCGCCTGTCTTTTTGCGTCATATTCCTTTGTTTCTGTTTCATATTCTCTCTCGCTCCATTTACCAGTCTTTATTGTCCTTTCCATCTGTCCTTCACACCTTACTCCAACTCCGTTTGTACTCTTATTTTTCTCTGCGGGCCTCTTTTTCTTCCAGGTCCCAAATCTTCTGTCTATCTTTTTTTTGATTTCTACTGTTGTCTTTGTTTGTGTTCATCCATCCCTGCTATTCCCTCGCCTTCCACCGCTAACACGTTCTCTGTTATCCTCTTGTTTTTCTGCCTTTCCATTCCTGCAGGCCCCACTTGGAAGCATGTTTACTGTATTTGTGTGTGTGTGTGGGGGTGTGGGTGTGTGTGTGTTGGGGGGGGTGGTACGTGCATTCACATTTGGTAGACAAGAGTCTGCATTAGTTTGACTGGAATGAGAAGTGCATTTCAGCCTTGCTCTTTACCACTAGCCCCGGAGCCATCTTGTAAAATGTATTTACCGGAGACGTGTTTTATGTGAATAAGAGCAACCCGAATGGAGAGGACACACACACACCCTGATACGGTGCGGACTAACGCTCAAATGAAGTTATGAAATCAAGTGTTCACTTCAAAAGGAGTAAATGTTTTGCATTTGGAGGCCACATGGGGAGGGGGAGCTGGAGACAACGGAAGATAAAAGGACGAGAGGAAGAAGGGGGAGAGAACATGGAAGGAGAGGAGAAGAGGGAGAGAAGCACTGCAAGGAGGGAGGGTTTTTAGGAGAAGGTGAGAGTGAAATTAAAAAGCAATAAAGAGGAATAGGATAGGATTGATCACATTTTTAATTTACGGGTTAATTGTGCTCCTCTTTCTGCGATACACTCAACTTCCTCTCTTCCACCTCTTCAACTTCGCCCCCTCATTCACCAGGCTAGCTCTCTCTCTCTCCCAGTTGCCAGTCTTGATGCTAACCAAAGCTAACCGTCTTCAGGCTGTTGCTACATAGTCAATCTAACTCTGATCAAGACGCTTAAGCCGTTTAAGCATTCGTCCCTCGATGTTGAACTGTTGCTTTAAGCTCCTCTTTCTCCCCTACGCCTCTCAAAACTCTTTCCTGAAGATGAACCCGCCTCCTCTCCTCCCTTTCCTCCCTTTTGTTCTGTTTTGTAGCATCTCATTCCTTACCCTGAGTCATGCCTCCCTCCTCAATCCCTCCTCAATCCCTCCCCTCCTGTCCCACTCTCCCGTTTCATCTTTGTCATCCTTCCCACTCCCATCCCAACTCCCCCTCTCTCCGTCTTCCTCCTGCCGCCTCTTTGCCTTGCTTTTCTTTTGTCCTTTTGAGCGAGGCCAAATCCAAATCTCTTCCACGCTCCCACTTTTCCCACTCACTCTCTTTCAGTTCTGGCATCCAGCTTTTTATCCACCTCCACACTCCCACTCCCTTTGCTTCCCCTCACGTATAGCTGTCACCTTGTCTCTTCTTTTTCACTTCTCTCTCTCAATCTCCCCCATCCTTGCGGATCTCAATATCATATGTACCCTAACTCGCCGTCATATTTCTTCATCTCTTGTAGCCACAACAAGCTGCCTTCCACTCCTCACTACATCCTTTTCTCACTCCTTTTCTCCCTCTCCCCCTGTTAGTTCTGGGCGTGCAGCCATCCTCTTCTCCCTAAACGAGCTCCGAGTGAAACGACTGAAAATGATATGCAATTAGTACTCAGCCATCGTGTGTGTGTGTGTGTGTGTGTGTGTGTGTGTGTGTGTGTGTGTGTGTGTGTGAGTGTGAGTGTGTGTGTGAGWGAGAGATCGAGACAGTTTCCGAGTGTGCTYGCCTCCTCGTCCTGTTCTAGTGAGCATTGGGCTAATGTGTTTTCCGTGTTGTGTGATAATGTGGGGACGGCTCCAGTGAGCACAAGCCTCGCGTGTCCGCGGCCTGCGTGTGTGTAAGTGGCCGACATCACGAGTGCCTTCTCAGATATTTCTATAATTTATTAAAAAAGAAAAACTGAAATATCACATGGTCATAAGTATTCAGACCCTTTGCTCAGTATTGAGTAGAAGCACCCTTTTGAGCTAGTACAGCCATGAGTCTTCTTGGGAATGATGCAACAAGTTTTTCACACCTGGATTTGGGGATCCTCTGCCATTCTTCCTTGCAGATCCTCTCCAGTTCCGTCAGGTTGGATGGTGAACGTTGGTGGACAGCCATTTTCAGGTCTCTCCAGAGATGCTTAATTGGGTTTAGGTCAGGGCTCTGGCTGGGCCAGTCAAGAATGGTCACAGTTGTTCCGAAGCCACTCCTTTGTTATTTTAGCTGTGTGCTTAGGGTCATTGTCTTGTTGGAAGGTGAACCTTCGGCCCAGTCTGAGGTCCAGAGCACTCTGGAAGAGGTTTTCTTCCAGGATATCTCTGTACTTGGCCACATTCATCTTTCCTTCAATTGCAACCAGTCGTCCTGTCCCTGCAGCTGAAAAACACCCCCATAGCATGATGCTGCCACCACCATGTTTCACTGTTGGGATTGTATTGGGCAGGTGATGAGCAGTGCCTGGTTTTCTCCACACATACCGCTTAGAATTAACGCCAAAAAGTTCAATCTTGGTCTCATCAGACCAGAGAATCTTATTTCTCATAGTCTGGGAGTCCTTCATGTGTTTTTTGGCAAACTCTATGCGGGCTTTCATATGTCTTGCCCTGAGGAGAGGCTTCCGTCGGGCCACTCTGCCATAAAGCCCCGACTGGTGGAGGGCTGCAGTGATAGTTGACTTTGTGGAACTTTCTCCCATCTCCCTACTGCATCTCTGGAGCTCAGCCACAGTGATCTTTGGGTTCTTCTTTACCTCTCTCACCAAGGCTCTTCTTCCACGATTGCTCAGTTTGGCTGGACGGCCAGGTCTAGGAAGAGTTCTGGTCGTCCCAAACTTCTTCCATTTAAGGATTATGGAGGCCACTGTGCTCTTAGGAACCTTGAGTGCTGCAGAAATTCTTTTGTAACCTTGGCCAGATCTATGCCTTGCCACAATTCTGTCTCTGAGCTCCTTGGGCAGTTCCTTCGACCTCATGATTCTCATTTGCTCTGACATGCACTGTGAGCTGTAAGGTCTTATATAGACAGATGTGTGCCTTTCCTAATCAAGTCCAATCAGTTTAATTAAACACAGCTGGACTCCAATGAAGGAGTAGAACCATCTTAAGGAGGATCAGAAGAAATGGACAGCATGTGAGTTAAATATGAGTGTCACAGCAAAGGGTCTGAATACTTATGACCATGTGATATTTCAGTTTTTCTTTTTTAATAAATTTGTAAAAATTTCTACATTTCTGTTTTTTTCTGTCAAGATGGGGTGCTGAGTGTACATTAATGAGAAATAAAATGAACTTTTTTGATTTTAGCAAATGGCTGCAATGAAACAAAGAGTGAAACATTTAAAGGGGTCTGAATACTTTCCGTACCCACTGTACATTTTTGAGATGAGTCTGCAGGTGCTCAACCTTCCCTCAGAGGTCGGGACATTATACATCCTCCGCTCTGATCCCCCTCAACCCTGGCAATCTCCCCTCCTGCATAACTCAGGGCGGACACGATAGTTCATTTTAATAGCATTGAATTTTAATGAAACCTTCATTGTACTCTTGACTCTGGAGATGACCGGCAGTAGTTCTGCGATGCTCTTTTGTAAAGGGGAATGTCAATTCTTGCTTTGAAATGCATACGCGCCCTTTCACAAGCACACCATCTGCTTTGATCGACGTATATTAACACCAATTTATTTGGTGCTGCAACCCATCGGTTGCCCTAAAAGCAACCGATGCGTTTTTCGTGAGCCTTTCATCACAATATAGGAAGAAGCCAACGTGTTCACAATGATGTAACATTTTACACATCATCAAACGTATCCAAGCGAAAGAAATAAGCAATACGTCTTCGTCACCATATTAAAACCACCAGCCCGTAGTTGGTGGTTGTCATGTTGCCGAAAGGTTCAGTTGTCGTTTTCCTGCTGTTATTTAGTCAAAACCCAAAATGTTTGGCGTGTTTCTTTAAATGGCCGCAGAACATGAACTCCCTTGTTACCTGAACCGTACATGTTCAGCTTTAATGGTTTCATAATGTGGTTTAACAAAGCCGAGCCTTACTCACACGTGTAGCGCTGGATGTCTTTATACTATAGAGAGGCAGTTACTTTGTCTTTGATGGGAATATTCCACATTGTCTCACATGACGTGTTGATATTAACATGTTAATGTTGCTGTCATAATGCGCTGCTCTGCTTTAGTGCTTTCCAACCACAATATAACTCTAACTGAAGACAGACTTTGACATTTAAACTCTAATTCTTTTAATATAAGCTGTAGAGGTGTGTGTGTGTGTATATACTCTGTGCCCTAGAATTTTTTTTTTTAGTTTCAGCTGTCTGCAGCATCTATGGTGATATATTTTATAGATATAAGGAATATGTGTCAGTTGGGAAGGATTCACGCTGCTTATCCCACAAAAAGACTTCTCAGGTGCGGCTATAAAATCTCGCTAATATAGTGCTTACGGGAACGTAGCCAATGCTGAGCTGTAAATAATTTGAGCCTCCATGTGGCTCTGCTGTCAAATACATGCGTCTCTTGGCGGGTTGGTGATTTCATCAGCGAGCAAATGCAGGATATTTACAAGCGAGCGAGGCTGTATCGGGTTGCTGCATAGACGGGAGCAGCCAATTTCAAAACGACGTGCTCGGCTGTGAGGTAAAGGCACTGACGGAACAGATTCGGCGTGTAGACTTCTATTCAATGACACTTGTGGAGGTTTTCTTTCCATCTTCTCTTTTTAAATTGTCAGAGATCAAATATCAAGTTGGCAGCTCTTGAGAAGGGGGAAGAAAGGCAGAGGCAAGCAGTCAGAGATGCCAGGCAGGAGAGGAGACGTGCCATATTATGCTTGGCATCTTAAAACAGTTGTGCACACTTTAGCATTGTCAGAGAAATGAAGAAGAAGTTCACACCTTTGACACATCGGGACCCCGATGCGAGCCAAAACAATGCCTCAGTAGGAGACATTAAAATGACTTTGTCTGACATTCTTCGGGTGCTTTTTTTTAATTTATTTTTTAGGGAAATTTAAAATGACGGTTCTGGAAAGATGTGCAGGGATGCAGATGGTGTGAATTTGCAAATTCAAAAATAATATATCAATCAGAAGAAAGAGGGAAGGCACTCGTGAAATATTAACAATGTATCCAAAATGAGTCTAATGATGCTATTAATGGTTTATATATTTGCTGACAAAAAAAAGAAAAAGCATATCTTAACACGATGTTTGTTTCCTGGACTTTCTCGGGCTCTACCAGAAAACAGAGTGTGATTTTCCACTTGGCTTGTTGTAATGTGATTATTTGCTGATTTTGGGTAATATGCACCGCTAAACCCTCTATCACCTGAAATGACGAGGGCCTCAAGGCAGGTCCCGCCATTAGTGCGTAATTGTAATCTAGCGGCCCCGTACTGTAGAGGGGGCCTTATTTAAAACCGAGTAGTAAGACCTTATTATTTCCGTTTAGTTTGTGCTTACATGCTGCATATTCCTAAATAAATTCCTGTTTAATCAAATTCCCACCAACTAATTGACACGGAGCAGACCGTGGGCCAGGTAGCGGTGCAGCTCAGGAGTACTTCTTGCTGCTGGGGCTCGAGGCAAAAAAACATAATTAAACTGCCATGTAGCCTGCTGTGTGCCCAGTGCATTATGGGTATTTACATGATACGTGCGCAACAAGGAGAGAGTTGAAAGAAGTTGAGGCCGACATCTTTTAAGATTATATTTAAGAATCAGCAGAGAGTTTTGGTCATGCGTAAATACTTCTTGAGTTGTGCTAGCTACATTTTAAACACTTTTTGTGCACAGGGCACATTTATTGATCCGTAAATTACAACAAAAATTAAAAATGACCTTAAAAACAATCTTTTTGGAACAGTTTTCCCAGCATAACATGCATCTGTCTAAGATCTGTGTAATAAAAACATGTGAGAAAACTTCAAATACTGGTTCTCAGACATTTTTAGTGTATGTTGAAGTATCCCCGCTGATGGCAATGTTGTCCGACAGCTGTTTCAAGTCCTCCGCACTGTCTTCGGTTAGTTAATCCTCTGTTTTCTCCAACACAAGAGTGTCGCCAACTGTTGCTGCCGGCAGCCTTCACCGCCACACACTCCTATTGAGAGCGCGAGTGTGCTGTAGTACGAGTTCCAACTCCTCCTCCTCGCTGAAGGCATTCCACCCTCGTCCTCCTCCTGTGCAGCTCGGCCTTTTTGTGGAACTTGCTAATGATACGAGGGACTTTCATTCTGTATCTGGCTGCACTGAGGGACATATGTTGCCGCGGGCTCTTTAATTTGTCTGAGTGAAATTAGTATACAATGAAATCTATAAACCCTCGAGGGTCCTCATTCAATCAGTGTTGCCTTATGTTTTCAAAGTAGAAGAATTATGCCAGGGAAAAAAAATTAACTAGGACAAAAAGGAAGTCCATGCATGGATGCTAAGTGTTCAGGAAGTGTTCAGTTGGACTTGTTTGCCACTGAAATTTGTTTATTTACTTCCATCTTTGGGAAAAGGCAGCTCTTAGTGTACACTAATAGGTCACTTATGGCAGTTTTTTTCCTTTACCTCACTTCTCATGAGTGATTAGGTAATCAGGGAACTACTGACAGAACAAATTCACAAGCAAAACAAATACTTTAACTCTATATCAGCTTTAGTTTCTGTTATCGCTGTCCTCACGTGCGTCAATATATCCGTCCTACAAGAAAAAGATCTTGTGCAAGAGGGTCAAAGTTCAAGGTGCAATGTCACGACTAGCGTCATTAGTGTTTAGTGTAAAATGAAAGAATCTAAAAGAGTAAATGCACGAGCACATCAGGTCACTTAATGCTCAAACGGTTATCTCTTGGCAACAGAGGATTTCAAACACGAGAGCAGGAGAGGCAAAATGTTTCCTCGCAGTGTCCTTAAAGGGCCGTAGCCTTGGGGAGCCGACAATGTGTTGGACCCCACAAAGACAAACTAATCTAAGTCTGGAAACAAGCTGGCATCCTCATTAAACAATAAAGTGCTGGGAAACCGAGAGTCGTTTCCAAGAACTGCTGTTGGGGACATCGCTCATAATGTGACTCATTTCGTCGCATTCGTTTTTTATTATTTAAGGACGTGAGTGGAGCTGTCCAGTTTCCATAAATACCCGCGTATTCATGAAAGTATAACGGAAAACATGACGTTAGCGCCTCTCCAAGCTATCAAGATTGGATCTGCTTATTCCACCAACACATTTCACACCAGGCTGATGCATAATTGTCCTTCTGTTTGGCCAGAATGTGGATACCAGCTAATTGAGACATTAAGGAGACGGAAGCCAAGACTGTGTGTGTGTGTGTGTGTGTGTGTGTGTGTGTGTGTGTGTGTGTGT
>NW_022280041.1:8859902-8870777 GCF_004355925.1 Anarrhichthys ocellatus | reverse complement strand
TGTGTGTGTGTGTGTGTGTGTGTGTGTGTGTGTGTGTGTGTGTGTGTCCTGTCTCTCATTCACCCTTCAAGGCGCTGAGGCTACCCGCTTGTCTCGAGTGCAAAGGCATTGTATGTCCCCGCCCTCTTTGTCCATCCACCGCCGCATTTTAAAATGTGATCCAGAAAACGAGGATGACAAAGTGCTCTCATACATTTTTTGGGCTGCGCGTTAAGATTGTGCAAGGTCATGAAGCTTAACCCAGCAAGTCTCATTTGAGCTTCACATTTAAATAAATGCATACAGATGAGGTTACAACTCGTGGAAATGGAAGAAAATAATGTCTCTATGTCCCTCTTATTTAAATATTTTCTAATATTGGGTAATTGCTGAATAAGAATTTGCGTAATGTAATCCTGTGTGTGTGTGTGTGTGTGTGTGTGTGTGTGACATAACAAACAGCTCAGCACTACACAGTGTATTTTACTCAAACATCATTCTTAATTGGCAACATTTTTGACAGGTCATGACGACATTTTTATCTTTTTGAAATTTAATAAAGATGGATAAAGGAACCTATAACCGATGCATTTTTCTTTCCCTCACTTTTGTACCCGAGCAGTGATTTCCATATGCCTGGTTGTTGCAGATGGCATTCTCAGTGTAATGCTTTCCACTTAGTCATGATGAACCCTTATCACAGAGCTCATCAGTATGCAGAGGTTTACTTGCTTCAACTGAGTCACACAATGTGCATTTATTTGCCCGGTCACACATACTGCGACGTAGTTTTTTTTTTTTTTTTAAATTAGTCACAAACCTGCTTGAGGCTGGGCTTCTGTGCAATACCACGCCATGTATGGACATTTGTTCATGCAAGCAGAGACTCCAGAACACACTGGTCTGCATATCCTTGGACCTGGTATATTGAGCACCCGTACTAATCGCTATTAATTTCTTCAGATTCACCACAAATGTCCCTCTGTACTCAAGGATGACGATTAGATTTTGGTGGCCAAAGGTCCCTTGTGACTTTTTGGATATATACCCTAAGAATTCATATGGTAGCTATGACAATTTCGTACAAATATGTATAGGATAAAATGACATTTTGGACTGTAAGGGATGTAAACTGCAACTTGTCTGGTTGGCGTACTACCAAGAGACGGTAATTCTAGTTCCTCCCCATCGTCCTCTCTCCTCTGCCTTTTTGTAAAGGTTTCTTTTTGATTAATCTTTAAAAGATTTTGTAGGCCTTAATGGTGTCGCAAAGTGCTTTACAAATAATTAAATGATAATGAAAGCCAGTTTAATTCAATTCAAGCAAAACTATTACTCTTTAAAACCAGAGAACGCAGGTGTTTGGCTTTGACTTTTTTACATTTCCTTGGAGCTATTTAATTGAGATTCTCCATGCTGAAGCGCACCTAGCAAACACGTTATGTTGCTAATTTGTTGCTGTTTTTTTTAGATAGAACTGTATTTTTGTAGGCTGCTTGTTTTCCCAGGGGCCATTGTTTCAGAAACATCAAATTATAACCTAGCTTTCGTTTTAATCGACTTTGTTTTTGCTATTAAGAGGTATCCATGAGGGATTGTTTCCCCGTCACGCGTCGCAGATTCATTTGTCCAAATGAGTAGTGCTGGAAAAAATAAATCCTCACATCCACTGCAGAGCCACACCCTCCTCAGTCTGGTTGGAGGCCAAGAATAGCTTGAGATGTTTATATTGGATGAATGGCCCTACTGATCTTTTACACCTTTTTATAAGCAGAAAAGATATTTTCCCCAGTGACATCAAGGGTAATTAAGGGCTAATCACACCATGTTCCGGGGCCTCAATCAATTTATTCACCTCATCGCCTCTCTCTCTCTCTCAGTGTGGACCTGGTGCATGCCCAGCTGCATGTGTGTGAGGGCCGCAGCCTGCCAGAACTGGGCATCAAGCAAGACAAGATCAGGGTGAACGGCTGCGCGATCCAGTGCCGAGTGACGACAGAGGACCCATCCAGAGGCTTCCAACCAGACACAGGAAGGATTGAGGTAGGGCTCATCTTAAAAGGACTTGAAGGGAGAGACCACGTGTGGACGGCCGAGACACTTCTCCTCTTGACATGCCGCTTACAAATTCCGGAGAAAGTCTGCAGGCTGAGATGATGTGGCAAAAATATGTGTTTACAAGTTGTTATGTTTGATTGATTGGTGACAAAAAGACGACTCGCAGTAGTCCCGCCTTGATGCCTTTATACAGTTTGTTTTTATTGCCGCGTCATGCCAAGCTTAACAAACTTAACTGTTTTTGTAAGTGAATAACCAATCAATCAATTTCTGATTTAACTTACGAAACAACACACTGTTCCAGTAAAAATAGCCATAATGAAACCACATGATCACTGAGATGGTGCAATGAGCACATTCTTGGCACTCTCTTGCTCCAGACTGAGCTGCTGTTCAGTTTCAACATTGAGTGGTAAAATGCCAGATCCCAACTGGGCACGTTAAGCTCTTTGCTTCCAAGATTATCTGCACAACCCTAATCTCTCTTCTAATCATGCAAAATGTGTCACGAAGTCTTCTTCCTAGCCGAAAGTGTGCCCCGTGCAACACAATACATCGGCCTTTGAGAGCTTGGTTCAGTATGGCTGTGTGTCGACCACTCGTACCAGGCAAATGAGAGCAGCAAACTAAAAAAAGTTCTGTGGTATTTATAGTACCACCATCTCAGACTGTCGTTCCATTCAGCGTTATAACAAAACACAGCTTTGTGGTAATGAGAGATAACAGAATGTCCTCGGTGCCCATGTTTTCACAGTCGCAGCTGCAGAGATCAAGCAGTGCTGGAATTATAGGTCCGTCACATTGATCCATATAGTAGCTTTCATGGCTGTAATTATGAAACGCACATTTCCATGTGAGGTCTGCGATTAGTATGACATGATGTCCCTTTGTCCCTGTGTATGCATGACTGAATGGGAGTGTTCATCTTTATCTCTTTGTGTGTGTGTGTGTGTGTGTGTGTGTGTGTGTGTGTGTGTATATGTGTGGGGGTGTGGGAGTGTATATGTGTGTGTGGGGGTGTGTGGGGGTGTATATGTAAGGGCTAATGACCAACGAGGTGTCCATTGTCGAGAATTAATGGGCGACGTACGGCGGATGGTTGACTCTGTGAAGTCCATTAATTCCTGATAATCCCTTACAGCATGGCCACTTGCCAAAGAACAAAAAAATGAGCATCATTAATTTTTGTTTTTGTTTTGCAACCAAAATCTAAAGTTTCTCTGGCAACCCTGAGGCTTGCTAATACCCAATATGTTAACAAGACAAGCTAGCTAACCAGCCATGTCCGTTTCCCCAATTTAATATATAACACTAGCATAAAGCTAACGTTATGCTAGCAAGATTCAGAGTCACTAACATCGCGTACAGTTGAAAAACAGTAAATATAATTTGACAGTATGTTTAACAGCAAGACTAGCTATCTATCCAGACATTGTCATTGTCCCCAAATCAATATCGCTAATAAATTGGAAGCCATGTTTTATGTCGGCCGCAGCCTGAAGTAGCACTGTTGGTAGCGCATGGGATGTGAGGTGACTGTAAATGTGATACAAAGTGTCAGTAATGTAGCCAGCCCATGAAAGGAGAACATGAATTCAGGAATTAATGGATAATCCTGCAGCCAATCAAAATTGAGTATTCACCCATTCTTCAGGATTTTTTTTTTTTAATAAAAAGCTTTGTCTGGTGGGATTCAGAGTCTGTGTGAGAGGACCAGTGATTCCCTTTGACAGAGTTCACACATGAGAAGACACGGACGTCCTTACATGAGTGCTCTGTGTATCCATCCACAGGCGCACATCCTGTGTCTCTACACACCATGTGCCATTTCTCATCGTGTCTCTACAAATCTCTCTTTCGTTGATGAGGTCTGATCCCTGGATGCTTTTTCTGTCAGGTCCTTTTGCCCTTCACCCTGGACTGTACACACAGCCCCCCCCAAATCATCCTACATCCTCCTCCTTCTTAAATGTTTCTTTTTGCCGACTCTCTATTAGTTTTTTTTTTTGGCCTTAACGGTGTTGGAAAGCACTTTACAAATAATGAAATGCTAATGAGAGCCAGTTTGAAACAGTAGAAATGGCACATTCGTTAATACAAGGTTAAATGAGAATGCAGCGGTCGTTTATCAGGAAGAAAACGAATGAAACCGTGTGTTAAAGATAATGTTAAGAGATAATGGTGATTTTGACCTCAGCAGAGCACAGTGCTTAAAAAGCCTTGAGGGCTCAATGGCTACGTAGTTGTGTTTGGTCTGTAGCCCAGACTGCTAAACGTGGGAGGATTCTGCTGGAGGGGGAATAAAAGTGAAATTAATTCTTTAACAGTTTAGATAAGCTGAAAAACCAAGAAATACCAAGAAATACAACGTTATGTGCACACGGGTGTCCTTCAGTATCCTGTCAGAAATGTGCAGTGAGCACACCAGCTGATCAATGATATGATATCAAATTTACTGCAATTGGAAAAATATAAATTTCCGAGAGGCCCTCTTGGTTTCTTACCTTTCCTCACCTTCTCATGGCTTGTGATGGATGCCGTGAATAAAATACTGCCATTGCCGCCTGGCGACAACGTCGTTTGAGTCCTTGGATGTGATTGGATCGGAGGTGCACCGGTGGCTTTTCCAATCAAACAAATCATCTGTCTCCGGGTTCTGAGCGATGGAGAGAAACAAACGCTTGTGTTGTGCACTCAGATTCATTTCATGTGAATTTGAGTCCATTAATGAACCCCCCCCCAGGCTATAGTTATTTTAGTTCATTAACAGTTTATGTGGCTCGGGGATCAGACCAAATGTTTTATTTGAACATTAACCTGATGAATTACCACATTCGGATGAAACATTTGTGTCACAATTTAGCTTTTTGAGCTGTATTCAAGTCGGCGGCGTACGTTTCAAATATTCAAACCTGATTTGGAGATGCAGAAAACATGCATGCTATTATAGATAACATCCCCATTATGTGGCATTCTCACTTTCAGGGTGCATTATTTGTCACTGTGAAAATAGCTGCTTGCACTATATAGTCCTTTATCAACAGATCTGAGAGCAGCAGCGGTGGAATAGCTTGTGACCTTTCCATTTAAAGGACTTTATGCCGTGTTTCCACCCCATATGTTCTCACTTCAGCTCCCCCTATGTCCCTCGACTCTTCCCTCCCACCTATACCGCTCATATTAAAATCATGTACTTCAGGTACCCCCCCCTCATCCTTTTCCTCCCCCTGCTTCTCGCCCTCTTCCACTCATTCCCATCTCACTCTCCTCTCTTAATCATCTCATTCCATCTCTGTTCCCCACCTCACTCTTCTCCTCTGCCCTCCCACGCCATTTAGCCTGCGCAGTTGAGCTATGAAACGTGTCAACCCCCCCCCCCCCCCTCCCACCATTACCATGCAAAATGAATGAACCCAAACACAATCAACATGGAAAAGCGGGGATGGAGGAACGCAATGAGGGACAGATGAATAAATGATGACCCAAGGGGCTGTGACAAGGTCAGCGGCTGAGCGACGCACTGAAAGGTGAATGGCAGGACGGTGGTGTAGCCGTCACGCTATGGGCCTCTGACCACTTGAGGTGTAACTTTGATAATTCACCTTGACGATTGGAGACAGAGTCGATCCTGATGTATCGGGTACCGCGCGGCAGGATGCCCACATGTGAAGCAAATAGCCGGGCGGCCGTGGTTTGAAGGATGCTGCAGTGGCATCAAAACCTTTAACTAGAACTCAATCGGTGACGGCGCTGTGGGGAAACTGCCCAGTGTGTTCAACACACACTGCTGTGTCAACAGGAGAGGGCAGGAGCCATTCACAGTGGAGAGGCTACGTTTCCCACAAAAGTCAGCTGTCACTGTAGAGTATCGAAGGCTTTTCTAATCCTCCTGAAGACAGCAGAGCAGAAGGAGAGATGGGAAATGGGGTCTTCAGGTGAGAATTAAAGGAGGAAGAAATGGAAGAGCTCAAGGAAGCAAGACGAGGAGGAGGAACACGTTTTAGACTGATGGCTGTTTGTGAACAGAATGGAAGCAGAGAGCGAACGGGTCCAACCGGTAACGAGTCCGTCCTTATTTTGCATCTCCTTGACTTTTATTTTCTCCTCTGGGGAGATAAAGGGCACAGGCATATTAGAGCCTTCTATCTCTCTATTTCTCTAATCTCCTTTTAATGGAGCGTCCAGAGCAGGTATAAGAAATAGACGAGGAGAGATACGGACAGCACCAGAAGCAAACGAGGCAGGATGGACTGCGTGCACCGAGAGAAATAGAGCAGTATTAAAAACAGCCATTACTCAGCTTTTATTTAACGGTCTGACCCCGCGCTGGTGCACTGTGTCTGCACTATGGCTGTCTGGTGGTGTTCATATCAGTGCAGGCAGTTCACAATCTGAAGGCACTTCAGTAACATTTCGGTGGTGAAGAAGAGAAAACTAACCCCTTTCAATGAGGACTGAACCTGCTGCAAATGGTTGCTTCGAGTATTGCTGTGTTGCTGACATCAGGGGGGGGGGGGGGGGGTGCGTCTCCTCATGAGGCCACAACATTGGCACAGTTGGACTGCCAACATAGAGAACAGAGTTGTGAGATAATACCGCATTGTTTTCTAAATCACTGGGAGGTGTTTGGTGTCCGAAAGGCTGATAATGGAATTATTACTCAACCCCGTTTCCTGACCATTTGATCTTCCCACCAGTACAGAAGCCGAACGCGCCCCCTACCAACACGGTCCCTGACTCTCCGCATTTAAAAAAATGTATATAAATTATCCATGCTCATATAAATATTCATCATAGTTTCATGCGGTACTGAGAAGCAGGAGGGAAGAGTAGTTTTTAATTGGCAGCTCTGTGAGTGAAAGCTTTACTGCTGCTGTGGGAGCAAAACACCGTCTGGAGAAAGATCTGCACGTTGTGTCATCATATTGGAATATGTCAGATAATAGGTGATTAGTATTTTTAATGTCGCCACCGCTGTGACTAAAACAGATTCAAGTAAAGGCTATTCTGTCTGCATTTTCCTTCAAAAATCTCTTTTTCCTTTGCTTTATATTCATATAATGTTACAATTAAATTCAGGTGAAACTGTTGATGCTTTCACGTGTGTGGCAGCGTCGTACATGTTTAGGTAAAGGAGAATGGATTCATGGAGGGGAAATAATAAGACTAAGGTGTGAAGCAAGGGATGAAGGGGGAGACGAGGATGAGGAGTGATGGATGTCATAGCAGGAGGGTAGCGGCGGCCCCGTCGACTGAATGACAGCGAGGGATGGACTACGTGCTTCGAGATCAAGCAAGTGGGGGGGGGGGGGCGTATTAAAGCAGAACCTTGACGTTTTGTATTTTGATCTATTTGTCTTTGGCAGACACTTGTCGCGTCCGCCCAACCTTTTTCGGCGCGTTAAGCTCTGGGAAGTGTGACGCGGATTCCAAGGAGCACGAGTGAGGGAAGCCTTTACTCGATAAGTGGATGATAAAGACAATTTACCGAAGCCCAAAATCATGTTACGCCTGTAAGGCAAAGAGAGGGAAATACGGCTTAGTGGTACATGGCAGGAAAAGAGACAAAAACATGGGCAATCTGATACTAAGTATCAGAGAAGTAAAGGGATGAATGAAGGGGGGGGGGGGTTGCTATTTGTCTTTGTCTATAACTGATGGCACCAACAAGGGAGCAGGGATCTCACTTTTGTCTTCTGCTGATCTATCCATCAATCTCTTTTCACTCGATCATGGCTGACCCTTCCATCTGTCCTCTGGCCTTCTCCTCTTTTCCTATCCATCCTACCAAACTACTTCCTAATTTCTCATTTTTCACTTCCAGATGTTTCTCTCCGTCCACTCGTCCGTCCATTGACCTCCTCTAATGTCCTCTTTTAACATTCCTACCATGTCTCCCTACCCCCCCCGTCCCACCTTCTCTGATGCCTCCACAAAGGGACAGCCAGTAATAAGGCCAAATCCTGCTGTTCCTCTCTCCTCCCCGTATTCCTATCATCCTCCTCCTCCTGTTACTCAGCACCTCATTTCACTTCTTCCTTTTCCTCTTCCCCGCTTTGCCGTCCTTCCTTCCTTCCCTCTGTCATGTGCTATTCAGTGGACTTTGTTTTAATAATCCAAAGCAACCCATGTAGTTCCAGAGGAATTTGAAACCCTTACTCACGAGTATTTGTCGCCTGGAGGGAGCTACAAGACCTCAGTTCTTCACCCTCTTTTATTCCTTATCAGTCTAAATTTGAATATCGGAAAAGGAATTAAAATGTCATCCCATAATTCATCCCGTATATCAATTGTCTCTTCTCCCCCAGTGTGTCAACCAGTGCTACTCGCATCAGTCTCTCTATCTCCTACCACCCCACCCCAGCATTCTCTTTTATGGAGCACATTTGCATTCGTCACTCAGTGTATTAATAATTTGTTTTACAATGCCTGTGTGTGTGTGTGTGTGTGTGTGTGTGTGTGTGTGTGTGTGTGTGTACGCTTGTCTTTTTCTTTGTGCGTGTGCCCCATTCTCAGAAGAAGAACTTTGACTTTGAAAAGTCCCAATTAGTTCTAATTAAAGGAAGGAGAGTTTGTCTTGCGTCTCACGTCGTCGTAAACACCTTTATTTGCACACCATTAACACCGCCCCATCCACAGCATCATGATTGGTCGCCGTTATCTTTCATTTTCTTCATTGCCGTATAAACAAAGCAGCCAGTCGTCTATGTAATCGGTGGCGGAAGAGCTCGGGTGGTTTGTGCTTGTAACACACAAGAAAAGTGAAATGTTGTAGAGAACATGAGCTAATCTAACACAGCAAGATGGGTTGATCAGTCACTCCAAATGTTGGTTCCTATTGACTAGAGTGCTGGTCTGGGTCAGTTTACATTAATGGGTTATTTGTTTCCTTACAGTAAAATCTGTAAAAAAAAGTTTGAATTCCTGCGACGAATCAAAACCTCTTAATTATTTTATTTATATTTGTGATGCAAGACCACCAAAACTATCCAATGAATGACTTTATTCAGTCTCTTGGTTGGTTTGAAAAAAGTGTGCGCCTGAACCGGACCCGAATGTAAAGGCAACAATATGGCGGTAACAGAGTGTCATTTCCAAAGAAGCCACCTTTGACCTTGAGGGCTCATGCATGGAGAGAGCCTCCAACGTGAGCTGACCTACTCCGTGTGTGTGTGTGTGTGTGTGTGTGTGTGTGTGTGTGTGTGTGTGTGTGTGTGTGTGTGTGTGTGTGTGTGTGTGTGTGTGTGTGCGCGCGCGCGCGCGTCCTCTTTGTAGCTGTGTGCGTTTCCATCCTAATGTTTTTTTTCACGTAATCTCTGGTCAAATCTCACCTATTTCAGATACAATGCTCCCCGCTCCCCTCTGCCACTCATCGCCATGGTAATTATAGGCTCAAATTAGCCCAATATTTTCTGGAGTGACATCTCTATTCCTCCCTCCCCTCCATTAGTGCACTTTCCACTCGGTTCTCTACTCATGTGTTTGGTGGTATTGCCCAATTACCGTCTCACTTTCTTACCCTCTTCTCTGCCTCTCTGATGCCTCTCCATCCCTTCACCCTCTCCCTGTGTGCAGTCGTGTCATTTGCAATTTCATTTCTCACAATAACCAGACAAAAATCATTACTAATAATATCCAACCCTGCACAGAAATCATTACTAATAATATTGAGTCACAAACATTTTAATCTCAGATATTTGGCATTTGAAAGTGCTGAGGTATGTTTGTTGTTTGAGGTTTTTGGCCCTGATTGCATCGTCATTTATTTAGTTATTTCAACTGACTTTGCACATATGGGTCAATACAGCAAGACTAGTTTTTCACGCCGTTCATGCAGCTCATCCAGCAGCGTCTAATGTGCTCAAACGTTGAATCTATTGTCATTGTAAGACAAAAGCTTATTGAGTATCGGGGAAACATGCATGAGCACACTCTCTCTGAAATGCCCCCTCACACCCTTCCCGATGAAGCGCTCCTGGTTCCACGTGTCTCAAAGGAAATCCAAAAACCGTTACAGGCGATCCATGCGATAGATTTTCGGGATCATTTCTTTTACTCAATCTTCATTCGCTCACGGTGATATAGATCTACCAATTAAGAGAGTTGTAACAGTTATACCTGTTTAATTTTTTTCTTTGAATAATTGAGCGAAGTTAAATCCTTTCTGGAGAAATTGCTCTGTCGCAAACTGAGTAGTGAATGGATGGCTGCATCTCACGCAGGAGGATAATAGAAAAAACAAATACAGTGAATGGGTTTCGTGACAACATTTTCAAGCAGAAACTCCAAACACTTAGACGTCATTACTGTGAGAGGAAAGATACGTTTGAAAATGAAGCGTGAATTAAAGAAATGAGCCGTCTGTGCAGCACAGCAGCAGGAGAGTCAACGCTGTAACCTAGCTTAGTCTGAGCGCTGTGAATACAAACCTGTTGCACCAGGCAAGTTAGTTACAATGTAGAGTTGAACACCCATCTGCTCATTAACTGGTGACGTAATGGAATGGTGAGAAAATGGATAATGAAGTATTAATAAAGTCACGTGGGAAGAACAAACAGGTTTTTCTTTAATTGTGCATGAAGATATTTCGTGGAGTGTTTTAGTTGGGAGCTGTAGTTGTAACTTTTCGGTGCTTATGAGTAACAGCCTGAAGGTTGTTTCTGCAGCGCTTCCCATTTCCATATGTCCTCTTCAGTTTTTCACAGGCAGACACAAATTTAAGCCCGGTGTTGGAAAAAGAAAGCAGCGGTTTCCAACCTAATGCGCGTCATAAATATCAAGAAGAGACGTGTTCCCATCCACTCCAGATCACCTTATCTGTGCTGACTCTGTTGACCT
>NW_022280041.1:8813961-8839902 GCF_004355925.1 Anarrhichthys ocellatus | reverse complement strand
GTGTGTGTGTGTGTGTGTGTGTGTGTGTGTGTGTGTGTGTGTGTGTGCCCCCCAAGGAAGGAAGCAACTGTCCTTTCACCCCGCATTCAATCCAGCGTGTTCTTAAAGTGATGTTATTTTCTGCAGATGCTTTTCTCCAAAAGTGTTTGTTATTCCTTAACATTTCTTTTTGCTGGTCTCTCAGCCCCGTCAACCCAGTTTGAAATCCTACCTGATGACTTATACAAAGACTGAGGTCATGGCTGAGTAACTGTTTTATATGGGTGGCCTAATTTGGATTTAGTAAAATCATCCTTTAATAAGAAATCATCTGAATTTAGAAGGTAGAAATGTATTCTTTCAGTTTTCAGAAACACAGTTTTTCTACTCCACCGCATTGGGTTTATGATCACACTCCTGCAAAGCATGGTGTGTTTAAAATAGAGAGATGACACCTATACTTTAAACATTTAAAATTGGACTGTAGTAATTGTCCAAATGAGCATTGCTATTAGAATCATCTGGACGAGAGCATGATTTTCTGGGAAATATGTCAGATATAAATATGACGAATCATGCTGGTAAACCAGGTCTTACTGTTATGAATATTGTAGGATACGACTTCTGTAAAATCCCAATGCAGCATAGCACAGCTTGCCAAATCTGGCCCAGTGGTACTTTGTACAAGTAAACCAAACCAAGTTGGCTCATTTCAAGTCGTCCCTCTCGAGGACGACTTCATACAGTCCCTCCGTTGCCAAGGCAGCGCAGACACGAGCGCAATCACAGGATGAATCTGACCTCATCTTCTCAGGCAAAGTCATAACTTTTAATTGGTATTAGTGACAGCAGCAGCAGCAACCGCCGCGTTTGCCTCGGAGAGGCTCGTCGGCTTTTGCAGACGAGCCGTGCATGTTAATGGAAAAACAAAAGTCCTCCTGGCTGATTTCCACCGGTAACCATTGTAAAAGTCTCAGCTATTAGTATGACAGGAGCCACGGCGAGCCTTTTGTTTCCCCAAACGTTGAAACGAGCCGGCGTATTATAATTCACGGGCGGTCTCTGCCGGTGCGCTCGCTCACACATCAGTCGGCGGCCCTTTTTTCGAGGATGGAACAGGAGAACCTCGGTGAATTAATCGAGCGTGTTTTGACCTGTTCAAGCAGGAATCCTCTTGTCGGACCACTTAGACGGAAACGGGACCCGGGTCGACCGCTGATTCCCCAAAACGCATGACCTCCTTCATATTTCTCAGTTAGCCGTATTGTGCCGAATGTATTATTAATGGATAGATGCGTGTGTGTACTGCTAATGAGCTCATTGTGACAACCAAAGCAGTTAGTTGGTCTATGTATGCAGAGCGGGCCTCTGAAGCACGTTTCGGAAGTTCTTTCTTTATCGAATAATTCTGCGTTTTTTTCCGCCAACCGACGTGCTGACCAACCTTCCCCTCACCTCGCCTCTCCTTCTAATCTCCATCTTTTTGCATAATCTGTCCTCCAGGCATTTCGTGTCCATCCCGCCTCTCCTCTCCTCTACATCTTCATCACCCAGTCTTCTTCGCCGCCCTCCATCTCTCGCACATGTTTTATGTTCTCTGAACCCCCCCACGTTTCCTCAAACTCTTTCCCTGCTCATCTTTATTCCAGCACTCATCTAGTTAATTTCCCACTTTTTTTTTTTGGGCACCTCCTTTCATCTCATCTCTCTCTCTGTTTATTTTATTTCTTTCCCACTTGACATGCAGAATACGTCTACAAGGTTTCAGCATGTGTGTCCTACATAACCACAGTCTGGTGTGTGTGTGTGTCTTTTTGTTCCTAATGCTGTGTTTACACTTTTTCTTTTTCTTTTTCCTAGTGTGTAATCACTGGAGTGCGTCCGCATCGTGGTGTGTTCTCGGACTGTGCCTGCGTTTACAGGTTTAGTGATGCCTCTGCATCTCTGTATGCATTGGTCTCCTTGTTTCTACATCTGCATGTATGTCAGTATCTGCGAGTGTATGTGTGTGTGTGTGTGTGTGTGAGAGAGGGTGGTTTTATCAGCTCTTGCAGATGGCCCCAGCCTCTCATTCGTCGTTCCAGTGAAATGAAGAGCCCTCTGAAGAGTGAAGGCAGAGAAGAAAGGAATGGACAGACAGACATGGAGAGAGAGAATGAGGGGGCGATGACGCAGAGAGAGAGAGAGAGAGAGAGAGAGAGGGAGAGGGAGAGAGAGAGATGCATGAGGAGAAACAGCGAGGGGTGGAAAAAAAGGAAAGAGGGCCATCAAAAGATGGAGTGATGGGGAGAGAGAGAGAGACCACCAGAAGGGTCTGTTTACACAAACCACTGTGGGGTGTGTGAAGTGTTCATCGCAGAGTGTGTCAGTGTGTGTGTGGGGGTCCGTAACACGAGTGCTTCAAACCTGACGGCAAAAAAACAGGAATTTAAGTTTTTGATATTGCACCAGTAAACATAACAGGCCTGTCAGCGGTAAGTGACACTGGATGTGTATGTGTGTTTTTTTGGTTTTTTTTACCCTGCGAGTGGGCCTTCACGAGCGAATTCGTCATCTTCTTCGCCGATGTGCGGCTCGCCCTAAAGGTTCGGTCACATAGCTGGAGGCGTGCGTGCACATTTGTGTGTGTGTGTGTGAGACAGTTGGCTCGCATTAAAAAGAGGCTCCTCGAGTCCTGCGGGTGTTTGCGATGCAACACCCTCAGGATGGGGAAACAAAAACAGAACAGAGACGGAGAGCGAGGGAGGAGAGGAGATGAAGGAAGCGTTTGGAGAGGTGAACGAAGGACAGAGTGTAATAGCCGGGAAGAAAAGCAAATTTGACTCCGGGAGGGGGGGGGGGGGGGGAGGAGTTGTTTTGGTTAACACTTAATGAAGTGAGAGTAAGAGGGGAGAACTAAAGGAGGTCTGTGTGAGCATTTTTGTCCGTTTTGATTATTTCTTCCTGTTGGGCCGTGAAATGTCACTTCCCACAGGCCTTCTATTTTATTGTGGAAAAGAGACAGATAGACGAAAAAGATGCAAAAAAAGAGATAATCCGCTACGACAACGACGACGGTTATTATCAAACCATTAGTGTGCTAATGGTTTCTGCGTTCTGTTACAGTCAGTAAAAGTGGTCCTTTTGACAAGGAGAGCAGAGGTTTATCTAAAAACTAGTTACAAGGTTACAAATGTTTACAAGAAGCTGACTTGATCTCTTCAGGTTGGTGATTCTAAAGTTTAGACCAGGCAATGGAAGGAGAGTTTGTATCTAGAGAACGTTTTAAAGTCGGTCTCGTCGTCTGGTGGACTTGATGGCAACCACCAATTTTCCTTTGTACAGAATTTCGAAAGAGCATGAAAGCAGCGGCCGAGGATTTCTGTGAGTAAAGCGGTCCATGAAGAGTTTACAGGTCAGCGGAGGCGAGAGATAAGCCACGCTCGGCCGTAAGAGCAGTTTGTAAGATCTTAAAATCACCCCTAAATTCAACAGGTTCATCATAAGAGCTCAGAAAGGATCGATGTAATACGCTCCCATTTTTCATTTTTAAATTGTTCCAAACACTGTGGCAGCTGGAGGGGCTTTACAGAGAAAACACTGAATACAAGGTTCCATTTTTATAAAGAATAGTCCAAACAAGATTTAAGTGACGCGAGTCAAGATTGAGCCGCTCTTTCGTAATATGCTGAATGGACAAAAATAAAGTACAAAGGGTCATTTTGGCATCAAGGACCAAAGAGATGAGAAATCGGGGAGCACTGGCAATCCAGTTCCATTATTAGTAGTACAGCACTGCCCTCATACATGACAAGAAAGGCAATGCGAAGGGAGGAGACGGGGGAATGAGGAATTAGTATAAAGACAGATTCATTAGGAAAAAAGGAGGAGGACCACCAATAAGCTGGGAAAAGGGAAAAGCCACCTAATCCAATTCTTTGTTGAATCGCCAGTGACCGGCTCGGGCCTGAGGACCAGCATGTGCAGCACCGGGGGAACAGAGCCACTTATTTCATGGCTGTGGATTAGAGCTGGTCTTACTGGTTCAACTGATATTGTTCAGTGGCCATCGCTGGGAAAAGGACAATTAGAATCAAATTACAGGGCACATTAGCAATCGAGCGAGAATTGGATTTTGGACTAAAGCCATCTAATCCATACGCTGCATGTGAAAGCACGTGACGCGTCATTTAATGAGATGTACAGCAGATCCAGCTGTTTCCTCCTCTTACTCGCTGCCTTGGACCCTGTGTGTGTGTGTGTGTGTGTGTGTGTGTGTGTGTGTGTGTGTGTGTGTGTGTGTGTGTGTGTGTGTGTGTGTGTGTGTGTGTGTTTATGAGCTGTGTTTGCAGTCGAATCCCTTGTGGAATTATGTCTCGCCTCTCTGCGCTCCAGCAGAACCATTGCTCAGGCGTTTATAACGATAATGAACTCACCTGTTGACACCCGATGGATGGAAGCTAGGACTCAATTAGCGTTTCCGTCTATTGGTTGACTTAAGAAATATGAGGTCCCTCCAAACGAGAGTTCAAATGGCTTTTACGTTACATGATCCATCATGTTTTGGTAATTGTTTTCATTATTCAGTTAAATAACGGTTGAACTTGGTGATCTATTAAGTAGCGAAAGTCTGAAAAGTTTCACGTTCAGCCGACAGCCCGTGAACTAGACAGGAATTCAGCACCGAAGTGAAAACGGCGTATTCATCTGGAGTAGACGGCTCGAGGTGTTCTGGGCTGCAGCCCTACAGGCGGCACCATTTGTTTCCCATCTCCATATTATCCCCATTAGCTCCCGTTCACATTCTTGTCTCTGCCTTTCCCTGCCTGCTCTGCCTGTGTAATGTACTCGCTTCAGGCTCACACAGGTTGCCGAGTGTCCATTCCTCATCACACAAATGCGTTTCCACTTTAGGCGTGCCATGGAAACACGCTCGCGCTAGAATTTTGGGGGGTTTTCTCTGCTGACAATTTGTGACAATTCCCGAGGTCGGGTATAAGCTGAATGAATTTTACCACCCTTGGCCTCTAACCCCCCCAAAACATTAGAAAATGTCTGCCCTGAATTCCTGAAAAGCTATCTTTATTTTTTATTTTTTATTTTTTCCCTGGCGCAGTAATGGGATATTTAGGCCGGCTGTGTAGGTCAGAAGCTGGACGCTGTCCGGTGGCCTGATGTTGGGTCATGCTGAAGCCAGCCAGCTGTGCAGCAGAGCGTTATGGCCAATGTACAATAATAGCTCGGCTGAATGTGGGAGTAATGTGCTCGACGCTGCCCGAGACGAAGCCTCTAAACTGGCAATATCCGAACATTCAGCACACCATGGATTATCCACTGTTGGGCCCAGAAATGTCGCACTAAACCTAGTGTTTTCATTTAATAATACATTTTCCACTTTTGCAAATCCACAACAAAAAGATCAGAATGCATTGCAGCAGTGTCGATGTTTTATTCGGCTTTTTTACGGTTGTTAGCATGTTTACAGCTAAAAAGGCACCAAACCTTGTAAATAACTTTATGATTTTTTTTTAAGCAGATGTTGCAGTTTAGCTATTAATTGATGTCTGGGAATCACCACCAACTTATTTTTCAAGTGAAAATAAAGGGACTAAAGGACAGTGATTGATTTTCAGCCTTGTATTGTGCAAACAGGCTAACGCGTCTTCATCCGAGTCAAGAGGGACAAAGACATCTCCAGGAGAGGCTGAATGTTTTTCTAATCCTCCAAAACTTAACTGAGGCTGCAGAGCCATGCGTAGTGTCGAGTGATACCATCACCCATGTAAAGCTGATTTTAGTTTGTCCAACATACACCATTTCAGCATCCCAACAACGCGTGTGCTGCTGCAGTTTATGGAGGATTGACGTGTAAAGTACTCCGTGTGTGCCGAGTTAGAACACAGGGCACACAAAGTGACTAAAGAGGCTCCTCGTTCAGCTGCATCCTGCTCTTGTTCTGTTTTTAATTGGATCTAATTAGTAGATTGATTAATTTAGCATGTAGAGGGCATGTTATGCCTTTTATTAAGAGACAACAGGAAACAGAGGACACCCTAATTGGTACATTTTATTAAAATCTATTAGAAATTGATTGATGAAATTAGGATTTAATATGACACATAAAAAAGTTTAAGAAATACAAATATCCACTACAATTGATGTGGGTTCAAATAGAAAATTGACATTTACAGTTTCCATTTCTTGATCGCTTTATTTTGGAGTGGCTCTGTTTAAATTTATGGATGTGTATGCAGTGTGCCACCATTAAAAAAAAATGAAATGAGGTTTAACCCACAGAACGGCTGCATAGGAATTTAAATTGATTCATTAATTGATTACAACTCCACACCGGAAAAGGTTTATAATTTATTTTTGGTAGCACGCTCCAGACTCCTTATGGTGGTAGGGCAGGCGTCAGAACATGTCAGGAATTATAAAAGTGTTCCACCCCAGGATATATAAATATCCATCTTCATGGCACAGTCCAGCTTCCAGCCGGCCCTGCATTAACGAGGTGGGTCTCTGTATCAAGGACTCCCACGTTCCCTCTCCCCACTATAGCGTCTTTGAAGCTAGCTCAGCAGGGGGACGAGGACCTCAGCAGTGGCATTATACTTCAGTACAATTTTCTTTGACCTTTCTTTTTTTTTTTATATATATATAATAAAGCATAATCTCGAGACGCCAGAGCTCGCTCAGCACCATGTCAGTCTAAAGCCAAAGTGAAGTCCGCTGGATGTCTCGGCGGTGTGCTGTGACAGACGATGTCTGGTGTTAGCCGGGTTGGATGGTGGCGATGCATAAGACTGTGGAGAAAGGGATTTTCTTTTCACAAAAGCTAAGTCAAATCTCCAACCAGTGTCCAGATCACTAGACATTTTAGTTTTTTCCTGACATGTGCTGCACTTTCTATTTGTACCCACTGGGCCCAGATGTATTGAGGCTTTTAGTCTCAGTTTTTAACAAAAAGAACCCCGCGCTACGCTTTGAAGAATACATTTCAAAAACCTGCAGGCCACCTTTTGTCTTTTTCCCCATGTCTAAAAGATCGGAGTGCAGATGGGGGTGACTCGGCGTTAATACAACTCATGGCTCCCCTTTGCTACCATCACTGTCATTACCCTGCTCAGGTTGGATACGCTGACTTCAGAGAGGTTCAGTGGGGTTGTGTGTGTACAGGAAAGCGCCGAATCATGTGTAGTGCGCTTGTTTGAGTAGATGGAAAGACTGAATATAATTAATGCGGGCCGTGTAGACACATTGGCAAGACTCTCTGAGAGCCACTCATGAATCTAGCATGCTACAGAGAGAGACGGAGAGGAGTAAGGGTCAGCTGAGACCAGTAGGGAGAGGGAGAGAGAATCCTCAACGGATGCTGAGAGACAGAGGACAGCTTTCCTCTTCTCCCTTTCTCTCCCCGGTGCGGCCATCTGTACAGAGTGCGATTAATCATCCGGTATCCCCAGACATGGCAAGCTGATGCTGCGACACTCAAAGCCTGTGTGTGTGTGTGCGGACGTGTGTAAATATCTCCTTCGTGTGTGTGTGTGTCTGAATTCAACAGCCAAGTATTTGTCTGTGTGCGCACACGTCTGTGCTATTTCTACAGGTATGTGTGTGTGTGTGTATGTGTGTGTGTGTGTGTGTGGACGAATTACACAGAAAACGCGCATTGGCATTCATGACACATTCTATTTGTTTACCGTTGTGCTGCCGACGGTTACGTCCAGTCCCCATGGCAGCCAGGCATCGTTGATGGTGTTAATTAGCGACATGTGTCCCTGACGGTCTTCTCAACTGGAGAGTGGGGGGGGAGAGGCAAATGGGAGTGGTGGAGGGGGGGAGTAGTTAAGAAGAAGAGAGAGATGGAGGTAGCTAGAGACAACTTTATCTCTTCAAAATAATGTGCATGTGCAGTACTGATTTGCATAAGCAAATAAGTTTTGTTGGAAATGTAATGCAGCTCATTTGCATTTATGTTGAATGTATCTGGAAGCACTCACCGTCGGTGTATTTCATCTGTTGGTTTTATGGTTGTGTTATGGCAACTCGAAGCGCTCGGTAAAGGTTACAGGGAAAGATATGGCAAAAGTCCACTCCAACTTGAAGCATGAGATGGGACTCAGTGGCTTCTTCGATATTTATCCAAACACCACAATCTCCTGCACTTTGCACGCCAAACTATTCAACTGACTTTTTCCCTGAGACGTCTGTGTGGCACAAGAATGTCACACTTTCTGGATCGGAGGAAAAACAGAAAATGTTTCCACTTCTGCTCCTCAACGTATCCGGCACATTAGTAGTACATACACGTATTTGTTAGGAGACGGGTTTGTGGGGAAGGGTTGAATTGAGTTAGAGGATTAATTCAACAGTTTTGCAAATGGCTGGTTATTTTTGCATGATGGGAATTGAAGGCAGAGAGAGGAGGGATTAAGTTACTGATGGCTTAACGATGAGGGATGAGATGCTAGGACAGAAGAGAAAGAGCCTTAGAAGGAAAGGAGAGAGTTGGAGGAAGGATGATGGACATTGAAGGGTAGACTGCATGGAAAATAGTGAAGAATGCCCATGTTCCCCATTTGATGACTTTAAAATGCTTGTTTTGTCCAATCGATCCCCAAAGACATTCCAATTACAACGATGAAAAGACGATAAAAGCGTCAGAGCCTCACGTTTTCCAATGCCACTCTTTTATCACTTGGTCACATTCCTCTTTCAGGGCTTACTGCTATTTTCTCTTTTTGTCAAAGAGGAGACGAGAAGGACATCAGATTGAAAGAGAACACGCAGTTAAAGGTCAAGTAAACATCAAGTGTTCAATTTCAGGTTTTCCAGCTTAATTCGTGCACTAGTAACTCCCAGTCACTGCAGAGACCACGGCTGAGCTGTTTGAGTAAGAGTGCTATTTTCTAAGTGTAACCATTGGGGTGTTTGGACAGTTATTATTGAGTAATAACCTATTCTTCCTGACTAGGCAGTTGGAGATCGATGTGAGACCAGGAAGACCGTGATTCTGGATGTAACATACGAGAGGCATAAGGCTAGATCCCCTCCACTGTTGATCATCTGGTAATTAAAGAAAAAGTATCACCATGTCAGTCAAACTTTATCATAAACTGAGAAGCAGGGCATACCTGAGAGGGAGGGGGGGGGAGGAGCTGTGATGGGAATTAAAGGAAAGACGGATTAGTGACTCGCAGGAAGCTGAGTAAAAATGAAGATAACAATGATAAAAAAAAAAGCATATCAAGAGCCAAACAAGGAATCAAGAGAAGCAGTGCAAGTGAGGAACAGACTTGAGCAAAAGGAGAAAAACTTTTTTCTGGTTGTGTGCAACAAAGTGCTTGTGAAGGAGCGAGGGAGGAAGTAAGAGAGAGGGAAGAAAGGCAGAGAAGCCACAGAAGACTGAGGAGATATTTTAGGGGTGAGTAGAGAATAGAAACAGAGAGGGAGGGAGGGTGAAAAGTTTGTCCAAATGTCACGAAGACGAAGAAGGGGGGATGAAACGAGGGATAGAGAAGTGGCAGCGAGGACGGGCAGGAAGGAAACTCACAAGGGTCGTAAAATGCTTTCCAGCTAAGAAATAGAGCGGGTCGCTGGAGTTGAGATATTGGCAGAGGAAGAGGCACCGATAAGGACAGAATAACTTCCATCACCTCCGTTATGAGCCCAGGATTGGCGCTGGACTGGGATACCAAACGGAAAAAAGATAGGAGGGGAGCGACTTGATACATTTTGGGGAAGATGGAGCAGCGAAACGAGGATGGAGTGAGCAGAAAATGAGGGCAAGTGAGTGATCCTGGAGAGGTCGGCGGGAGTAGTACCCAGAGTAATAAAGAGTGATGGAGGAGACCGGAGAATTAGGACAGATAGCGGGGTTTCTGGCCAAACTCTACTGCTTCAGCTCCTCCTCTTGAGTGGGTTGATAAGCTTTTCCTAAAGAATTATAGTCTTCATGACGCGTAAACCATTGGTGAGGGATAACCCTCAATAAAAATGTCACTGTTGACGTCGCGTTTTGTCCTCCTGGCTTAAACGGAGAGCAACAAAGCAATGCAGAGCGAAGGGGGGGTAGTGATTGAGACGGTTGGAGAGGGATGATGGGAATTGACGGTGGAGAAGACATTGCTTGGCAGGTGGAAGTTGGCGGCGTAGAGCTGTGGAGATGGGAGTGCTAATACTGTCAGGAACACACATGGCAGGGCAGAGGCTCCCGTCTTCGCCCACTGGCAGAGAGAGAGAGAGAGAGACAGGGGAGAGGATGGTAATGAGGACGATCTGGAGATTTTGGGGGACGGACTGGAAGCCAATGTTTGTCACAATGTCAGGCTAATGCATGACGCGTCAACATGCAGCCATTTTCCCGGCCCTGTATTGAAAAAACACGCCAAATTTATCCTTCTCCCCTGCAGGAGCAGATGGGGCTGAGAACGGGGGAGAGAAGGGATCAGGGGCCTGTTTATGCTGGCGCCCCACATAATAGTACTAATATGTTTTAATCAGTCTGAGCCCCCGGGGGCCGGCCAATACATTTACTCAGTTTGGGTTCCAATGTAAGAGGAAGGCTAATATATTTTAAAGATCCTGAGCCTCGGGGTGTCGAGACTAGATTGACTTAGTTTGGGTCCTAACTTACCATATATTTAAAAGGAGACACCAGGAGTTTAAATGTTCGTGGGAGGGTTGGGGGCACTTTGTTAAGAGGAGAATATAACTTCTGTTGCGATAAACACTATAAAATGGGAGCAGGATCGACGGTACATGCAAATAACGGACTGAATGCGTGGCTAATTACCTTCACCAGACGCACCACAACATCCCATTGTGTCCTCCGTCCCGTTCTCAGTGTTTAATTGTGTGTTTGACCCTGAGCAATAATAGAGTAGCGCTCTTGTTTTTTTTATCACACAGCCTCTGTTATAAAGGCTTTATATATTTTTTTTCTCATATGTCAAAGGAATATTAGTGCACAGTTAGACAGTGGCACACACTTCCACAGTACAAAGCAGCTCATTGGGATGCTGCAAGATGTAAAGAATCAGTTCATCACGTCCTCTCTATCTTCTGCCAATGCCTGAGATTTCGTTTTCTCCTCGTGTCCGGCGGAAGAATTTCCATAAGAGATGCCCAAAATGAACTTTTCCCCATCTATTCAGTGGGGGAAATGGCAGCCATAACTTCCACCGCTGTCAATAGCGCAATCTTATTGGACTGACTTTGTGCGGTTCAGCATATTTGGAGTTGAATCAATTTAATTGAATTTCAGCCTCAAAACCTGGCATGAGAGACCTCGGCGCAGTGCACAGCCGCTCTCTCCATCCAGCCTGCCGCTCGGGCGGCAAGTCGGGCCTGATTTAGGTTTGTTTCACACATGGTTTTGGAGTTTAATAGCACTCCTGGCAGTGACCATCTCATTGGCTGAGGTAAAGAAGAAATGGAGGGAGTCGTGGATGGAAGAATAGATGGGAAGAAGTTAAGAGGAGGTAATGGTGTCGGTGCTCTTCACGTGGCACATCGGAATTCTATAAAACAGAAAGTAAAAGGAGATGGCAGAAAGGCAAAGATAGTGAGTGTGTGTGTGTGTGTGTGTGTGAGAGTGTGTGAGAAAACTGGAGTCAAATAGTTAGAAAGTCATTTTAGAAATGCACACACCAACAAACGCCCGTATCAGCTGGAGTCCTGCAGTCGATGTCTGTTTGAATATCAATTTATTTGGAATCAAGAACCGTTTTCGACTTGAAAATGAACATTGTGCCGATTGCTCTTGTCCGTCTCATCTACTGGTACAGTATATGTGAAACAACTTTCCATTTCTGCAGTCGAGCAAAACATAACTGCTTGACTTCCTCGGTAACGCTGGACTACGGGCAGCACCGAGATCAGACCTCTGTCCGTCCAGAGCAAAGCTCATTTTTGATGCGAGAGTGAGGCTGGCCTTTGATGTGCTCGGTGCTCAGCAACAACCTGGAGGCAGTGAAACAGACTGACTGCTGACCACGTTGGCATTATTATCAGCCCAGAAACTGCATTCCTCTTGCAAGAATACTTACCCAAAGCGCAAGATTCATCACACAAGCTTTCAATCATGAAAAGTTTTGTCTATTGAATGTTGTAATAATTCAACCAATGAGAAGTTACGTACAACGTACTTTGTCATTCAAATTATTGATTTTATTATCAAAATCATTGTTTATTTTATGTAGATCATAAACAAAAATGTGGGGGGAATACAAAGAAGGGAATGCCTATAAAGCTACTTATGAACATACACATTGTGTGATGTGTCTATAATACACATCACACAATGTTCCCATGATTGTCGGGAGAATGAGAAAACGGGGTGCGACGGATCAGGTGTGAAAACCGCTGTTGTGTTCTTGCAGATGTGCACGCTTTCACCTCTGGACGGATCCGCCTGCGGTTCTGATCAGAGTAGGAAATGAGTCTGGGTGAAGTAAGAAGACAGAGACGGCGAGGAGGACGTGTGTGACGCATGCTACATTGCTGCAGTGGCAGATCAAGGCTCTGGCGTGATGATCAAAGCACTTTTGTCCTTGTTGGAAAATAAAGAGGCGTGCACGCACAAGGACACAGGCGGGCAACATCTACGTCGCTGCAGACGCACACACACACACATCCAGGGCTTCACGTTCACACAGACGCACTTATCCATCACATCACCCATATCCAGCTTCCTATTATCCCTCACAGGCTAATTCATTAGTTTCACTGATAAAAAATGTAGCTCATTAATTAACCGCTCTTTGTAGTGTGTGTGTGTGTGTGTGTGTGTGTTAGAGCGGGGGGGGCAGATGGAATGGTCGTAAGCAAAATTAGACAGATTGAAAGTTAATTTGGCAACGTGCGTACGTATGAATATAACGCTGTGCAATTTTGTGTATGGGCGCACACGTAATGCCGTCCATTTTCAAGTGGATCTGCTGCGTTTGCATCTTTTTAAGGACAGATGGAGGAGGGGGGGGGGGGGGGGGGGGGGGGTTGAGATGAAAAATCATAATTCTGGACTGGAGCAGAGAGGATGGATGAAAGGGTGTTCAGGAGTAGTATATTTCCGCTACGACCAGAATGCAAGTCGAGAGGGTTCGAGGCAGAGTTTGAGCCGAAACAGGATAAATATGGAGGCTCAGGAAGGGCAAGTTGGAGGTGAAACCGAGGCGAAATGGCAAAGAAACGGCGAGAACTCCCCAACAGGTGGTGGATGAGCGACAACGTGAGGGAAATGGTTAGATGGGAGAGGATTAAGAGGGATAAAGCGGCACCTGAGGACACAGGAGAGCAGTGTGGAGGAGAAGGGCAGATAAAGAGACGTTTAACAGCGGAGACCGAGGAAGAGGAATACTTGACAAAACGCTTAAACAGCAAGATTACCCCCCTGCTTTTGTCACGGCTTAATTATAGTATATCTATACCAGGGCCGGTCAAGAAATGTGAAAGTGTTTCAGTATATTCTGATGACTCATCAGGTCATGTTGAGTGTTTTTAAAAGTAGTCCGAATTGACACAGGATGGGAAATATATTTTATTGCAAGAATAGCGTTGTTATTAATACAAATGTGCTGAAGCTGCAGAATCACCCCTCCTTTTGTCAATGAGGAATTGTATTTCCATCCTATGGAAGAACTAGAAGCTTTAGCCGATATTTAAAGGATACATTTTCGGTTAGGGTTTTTGTGCAACTGTGATCGTTTGTTTTAATAAAGTGTTTTTTAAAAGTGGTTGAAATTGAAATGGAGTATGGAATGTGTTTGGCAGGACTAAACACTGTTTGTCTGACAGCTTTTTCTTTCATTGTTACCGTTTGGGTCTGAAAGATATTCTGTTTCCCTTGAAACATAATTGAGTGTGCAGTTTAGTTGCTGGTAAACACATGTAGACTCAATGGAGCTTGGCCTTGTCTTTTTTTTCTTTTTTTTGTCAGCTGTCAACATCTTCCTTGCCTTACTACCATGTTCTTTTACATTCTACTTGACATACTATGTAGTGAAAGCCAAGAGTGGGCTTGAATGTAGTATTTTTAAAAATAGATCTAGAGGCTTACATTTTGGCTGAAAGCCCAAGATAATTCTTGGTAGAGGCGGGATAGAAGCAGTTTCTTGTCTCTGAACTTTACTCTCTCTCTCGCTCTCCCCCACTCGCTCCGTCCCACTGGGAGCTCTGCTTTAATGAAGGGGATGGCAACCAGTTACATGGATCGTACAAACATTTTCCCCAAAACTGCACCAGTCCCGCCCATGCGTTCGCCCTTCTCTCTTACAGCTACTTTCTCTTTCCTAAAGTCCTCTGACTTGACCTTTGCTCAGTTTTCACTCTTGTTTTTACATCTCCTCTGCTACACATGATTTGCATTCCTCCCTTAACTTAATCTTCTTGTGTTTTCCGCAGCTCCCATGTTACTCCCCACTCTCAGGCTACATCCACACGAGGACGTTTCTGTTATGAAACGGGGTTTTGAAATGAAAACAATCTCCATCCACACAGGCGTTTCAGCATCGTGTCCGAAATGTTTCCCGTCCTCACTAGCCCGTCTGAAAACGACCATCGCACGACTATTCATATACACTGGGCATGTGGGTGTCGGTGTAAACGGGAAGTAGAATTATAAAATGCGGAATTTAACTGCACAACAGCTGTTAGAAAAGACAACAAGGCCAGTAATGCTTGTAATCAGTTATCCATGTTGAAACAAATCACTGGTAGACCTGGCTGTTTGTTTTCTTCCGAAAAAGGGTCATGTGATAGGCGCGTGACGAATCAGGGAAGGACGTGTCTTGACGGCGAAGATCCAATCAAGTAGCGAACGAGGGTGTCTACGTCATCGTTTCCAAACGTCTGCGGTTCGGCCTGTCCACACTACGAGGCAACCATGGAGTTTCCAAACTTATCCGGCCTCGGTAGCGTTTTTTAAACTCAGCGTAAACGTAGCTAAAGATATGCGTTGTAGAATGGAGACGTAGTAGTGTGGATGCAGCCTTAGTCTCTCTTGCTCTCAGCCCACTGCTTTTCAACTTCTGCTGCTTTGGCTCCCACTATTTGTGTTCGACTCGGCTACATTGCACTCCGCCTCTGTGTTCTTTGTCAATTCCCCACACGCCTCCCTCAACTTTGCTCTGTTTCTCTGTCTGTCATGTATTTTTTTAATGCCTTTGAGACTGGCAAGTCTTTGTCAGTTCAGCTTGGCTTGACAATACAACAGTTGGTGTGTGTGTGTGTGTGTGTGTGTGTGGAGGAAGTGGAGGAGGAAAGATGCGACAGGAAGGGAAATAAGTGATGAAGTGACAAATGCAGGTTCGCTTGAGGGGGATGAAAGGCCCTCGCTTGGGATGATGAGGGGTATTTGGAAAGGGAGAATGAGATCAAAGATAGGGAGTGAGTTCAAAATGTAAAGGGGAAACCGGGACACAAAAAAAACGTTAAAAAAAACCTGAGTCAGGGAGTAAAGCCAACAGTAGACTACAATCCAGATTTAAATTGGCTGGTTCTCACAGGCAATGTGATGACTTTGCACTCTTGCACAAGATCTGCCAACACTTTCCCTCCAGATTGTAGAACTACAATTTCATTCACAATGCTGCAAAGCATTTTACAACTGCATGTGGTGACTGCGATATCTCATCAGAAGTACCCATACTTTAGTGGGGGGGGATAATGTCAATATATTGGCCTGATTTATAATGGCTTCATGCGGTGACTTATCATATTACACAAGCAAAGCACAAGTCAGCCCCTGAACCTGCCGCCTTTTTAGGTGGATTAGAGAAGTAACTCGTATCAAGATTAGCATGTACAGCACAAGACACTCCACGGTTGTGTTCTCTAATCGTGGGCGTTAAATATGGCTACATAGGATTCAAATGATGATAATAATCGTGGGGTTGTAATCAGCAGAAGGGCAGAACATGAAGTAGGTAGGAAGGGGAGGCTGGCAGAGACGTGGAAGGAGAATAAAGATGGTGCAGCGAAGGAAGGGAAGCGAGACTAGGAGGGAGGGAGCAGTGGAGGTGTAGTGACCTACTTAGGGAGAAACGGATGCTGCGTTTCGCGTGTACTGGAGAGAGAGAGGGGGGGAGAGGGGATTGGTCGGCCATGTTGTATTGTCTGGTTGCTATGAGGACCCTGCTGTGGTAGCACACCTATAAAATGCTAAAACCACACACACAAGATCACATGTCCCCCCCCCCCCCCCCCAACAGTATTTCAATTTTCTCTCTTCTGCTGCTGTCGTTGTGTCTGCTTCTGTAGTTCCTCACTCCCCCTCCCTCTCTAATTGTCTCACACTGGTGTTACTTCTGCCTGCTTGGGCTAACGACAACACGAGTGTAGTCCCGCAGGCCAAAACTGGCAGGTGTACAACATGTTTCCCTGACCACATGTCATCTAAGCTCTGACAGTGTTTACGGTCCTTTATTCACTGTGTGTGAAAGAGAGCATAAGACAGGAAGGCTGAGTTTGGGTGAAGTTGCATCAGATGTTCCATAAACAATCTCGCTCCATAGACATTGAATGGGAGACTTTGAGAGATTTTGTGGATCCACAGATTTTACTTTTTATACCCGTTTGAGCTTTATTCTGTTTAGGGCCGCCCTCTGAAAGTCGATGAGTCAAATCATCAACAAGTGACCCCTCCCTCGAGACTCCGTATTTATGAAGAACTTTGTGACCATGTAAACAATTTAATCCAAAATGTTGGCCGGAGCCGCGAGCCACCCTCACCCCTGGGAGGGCCGACGTGTTAGGGAAAGGTTCTATTAAGGCAGGGGTGTCCAAACTTTTTTCAAAGAGGGCCTTTGAGGGCATTTGATAATGTGAAAATGCCCAACGGCCAACAGTCCCTGCTGATATTATTTTAAATAATACAAGTAGCCTATACATACATTGTTATTTCATCATTTTATTTTCAATGACAGCAAACAGCAATGTAACCAAATGTAAGCAGCTATAATCACTATTTTAAAGTGATTAGTGACTCGTCTAAAACATTTAAAAAAGGAATAACTTCAATAGAATCATTCTATACACTGTAGCTTCTTTACATTCTATTAGAATGTAAAGAAGCTACATTGTTGTCTTTTCTTTTCTTCCCACAAGAACGTAATTTTGTCAGGTTGGTAAAAAAATGTCACTTTACTTCCTGACATTATTGTTACTTTACTGCAGGGGTGTCCAAACGTTTTTCAAAGAGGGCCAGATTTGATAATGTGAAAATGCCCAAGGGCCAACAGTCCCTGCTGACATTATTTTAAATAATACAAGTAGCCTATACATACATTGTTATTTAATCATTTTATTTTCAATGACAGCAAACAGCAATGTAACCAAATGTAAGCATTCATGTGTGAACACATCTCAACAACTATTCTGCCTCTTTCACATCTTGAAAGTCAGATAACACAAAGAACAAGCCATCTAAAAGCTAATTACATAGAAACCAATCAATGTTCTCACCTCAAGACAATCTTAAATATGACTTAGTGAGGGTAATGAAAAGTTGTCTCACAATTTAAGTTCAACACACATGAAACAGGCTAACGAAAAAAGTCAAAGTTGTCTCTTAGTATCTGATGATAGCTCTTCAGTGTTACGAGCCAGGCAAACATTAGCAAACTCTGTCTTCTTCTCGGGGCAGTTATGTTTTCTGCTATTTTCGTAACAGTCTTTGATAAACTCACCTTCCGTAAAAGGTTTGTCATGTTTAGCAATTACCATGGCCCATAGGAATAACATGTATGAATTCTGAAAATCCAATCCCAGCAACATCCATCAAGCAATAAGTGTTTGCACAGAACGTATTTTAAACTGCTAACACACAATGCAGTTGTATAACAAAAAAACGACACAATGTGCAGTCCTTGAAACCATATTTTACTTCATAGTTTGCCGTTGCAAAATTGTATGTCGAATCATGAAAACTCATTGTTTATGGTAATTAAATGCTCAAATATAATGTGAACTTTTTAATGGTGTTATGAATGTTGGCTGTTGGGGTCGGACCATTAAGCAATGTGAGTTACAAATTAAGGAGAAATGGCTTAAATTGGCTTTTATTCTATTGACCTTTAGCCCTGCTCTGTTATATTTTGTTATTTTATACCAACAACAACATGCCATTGAATTTAATAAGCTTATTCCATTTACAACTACATCATACATACACACACAAGGGTTATTATAGATGATTGATATGAAGAGCGACACGGGGAGGTAATCATTCCTTATGTTAAACATTCATTACATGAATACCCTAAATGGTTTAACACATGAATATTGATTGTGGAGGTGTGGGTGTTGTTGTGTGGGCTGGTAATTAACCCCGCACCACTGCAGCTCTATTCATCATCACAAGTCTTTAATGCTGGACCCACATGTTGCAATATACAAGACATGGAAGCAACAGGTAGTTCAAAGAGCTGAGAGGAAAAAAAAAAACCTTGGTGGAATTAAAGAGGAAGCACTTCTGGGGTAAGGCGAGGAATAGCGGTAGCCTCAAGAAATGTTTTGCGTCACAGTGAGGAAGATAGCGAGTGACTTGGCAGCGCTGATGAAAGTTGGAAGATGGTTTGAACTTTCGGGGTGAGCCAGAAGGGAGAGCGAGCGGAGACGAGCCAGAGGAATGGCAAAGGTATCCGCCGCAGGGCAATAAATGCCAGGTGCAGAAAGGAAAAAGAAAATGTGTCCAAAAATACATTTCTTTAATATCGCACTGGCAGTAAAAAGTATGCCACACGGCTAGAAAGCCCAAATGACGGCCTGTGACGTGTGATGTGGAGGACAGAGATTAATGGCACACATTTAGTCTAGGAATCTACAGCCATGTGAGAGCTTCTGTCAAAGTATGACATAGCACTGTGGCGATTTTACCACACAGTATATGCACACGATGGCAATGCTTAGATATGCAGGTATAAAGCAAATTATTGGATGATTTCCATCCGGTAATGGAGCTGGATAATAGTCGGGGGAGATCGCCAAAATGATTACAATTCATTTTGTGGAGAACATGAATGTCTACTAAATTTTGTCGCAATCCATTGAGTGATTGGTGATGCAATTCCCTCAAAACCACAAAGTTCAGCCTCATGGAAGGGCTAGACATTAAGTCAGGGAATTTACCAGCCTCAGTAGGATTCAGCCTCTGGGGACCATGAGTATCTCAATAGCTGATGAGATATTTCAGTGGTGGATAACAGACCGTCGACCTACTGGCTAGTTCAGCATGAAACTGTGTCATCATGTAACAGCTGTGAGTATGTCCCGCAATAAAGTTATTTTTGAATTATGCTCCGAGGTTATATTGCCGCTGTGGACTTTGAGTTAAATGCACAAGTTTATAAAGTTATGAAGGTCGTATGCGGACTTCACAGAACCTCTCAGGTTTGTCATGCTCTATGCGGATCAAGCTTTTTAAAGATTGCGACAGCAGTTAAAATTCAGCACTGACCCCGAGGTGATCTGAGACCTTTCCTGGATGGGGCGCTGTCATGTTTGAGGTTGTCCTCTCCCGACCGTACTCGGGCTCTATTTACACTGTTGAGACATCACTGGTTGTATTCTGACCCGCGGCGGCTCAGACGTCTGGTAGATGAGTGTGCCTTCAAACTGTCGGGATGTCCGTGATCGGGATTTGTTTGTGCCCATCCATCCGTATCGAGACATTTTGTACATTCATAGCACGAGTGTGTATCTCACCTTGAATCAGCCGGTACGTGGCACGGCTGGAGGTCCATTCTGAATTTGGACAGCTTGTTCATCG
The DNA here is from genome assembly GCF_004355925.1 of Anarrhichthys ocellatus. NCBI lineage: Eukaryota > Metazoa > Chordata > Actinopteri > Perciformes > Anarhichadidae > Anarrhichthys > Anarrhichthys ocellatus. The sequence goes on along the minus strand of NW_022280041.1, from coordinate 8,820,173 downwards.
GTTATGTGTTCGTGTGTGTGCGCTCACCCATCCCACCTCCAAAAGCCCCTAACAAGTTGTAGTGCGGTCACAGACATCTGGTTTCCACCGACTCTAATGGTTGCACTGATGTTTGATACTGTATGAGAGATAACAGCCACTGTGTGTACTGCATGTCAGTAAAAGTCTGTTTTTGCATCTCTGCTTAGTGTGCTAGACAAAACATGAAGATCTCGAGTAACCTCCTTTTAGCAGCTGGGCACTTACAGATGTTTTTTTTTTTTTTTCTTCTCTTCACTTATTTAGGAACACGAGGGAGGGGAGAAGATATGTAAGACGGAAATTAGAAGGGAATGTGTAATGAGAGGAATTGCAAAAAATGGGGAAAGAATTTAGATTTGTGAAGGAAAAGGGAGGTTTGAAGCGATGGCAGGTGAAAAGCACGGCGATGTGAGGAGGAATGGAAGGGGGGAGACGTGAGAGGAAGGGAACGGGAGTGAAAATGAAAGGAGACGGAGGGAAAGAGTGCAAACAAGAGGATAAGCAAGGGGAGTGTGCACGGAGGGGAAAATTAGAGTGTTCAGAGAAGGAGTGGAGGCAAGGCAGAATTAACGATAATTGATAGAATATTCAGAGAGAGAGTAAATTGGGGGGGGGGGGGGAATGAAAAGGAGGAAAAACCGGAGAGCAGCGGAGATCCTCTATCGCTCATTAGGGTCATTATACCTCTGTCAGGAGCGCACACACACACACACTGAGGATTAAAAGGAGAAGCCAATTTAGTCGGGTATCAAAAAATGTGCCTTTTGATGAAAGTGTGTGTGTGTGTGTGTGTGTGTGTGTGTCTTACCCCCCCTTGGAGTGGCAAAGTAGTTGTTACTCAGTCATGAATATGGTTTTGTTATGAAGGACACGCACTTGCAAACATATTCAGGGCCTTGGCCTGTAATTGCGCTGCTGGTGGTCTAAGTTGCCAAAAAAAAAGATAACGATGAGAGGAATAATGAGGACAGAAGGAAACGCAAACACTCAGTCAGAACAGGGAAGGAAATGGTTTCATATGAAGTAAGAATGAAAGGATAAATAAAGCCAGAGGTGCCCTAGGGAGAAGGAGGAAGGAGAGTGAGGTAGATAATGGTTTTCTGAGATGAAGAAAAAAAAAATGTAGCCTGTACAGAGAGAGGAAATGAAGGTGAAATTGAAGAGATAGGAGGAAAATTGAAATGGAGGGAGAGAGGGTGGAGTGATTGTATTTTGGATTCAGGTACTCGAGCGACGATTGTGGACTGCCGGGCAAGCTTCGGACAAGCACACGTCGAGTACAGCCGCAGAGAATAAGGAGTCAGCAGAACCCGAGAGGTGGTGACAACAGGAGCAGTGCAGTCCGGAAGTGTATTTGACCATGTGTAGAGAGAGTATAGATGTCATGGTTGGCTTTCTTTTCCATAACAAAACCAAGGACAGAAAAATATGAAAAAATATAACTATTTTAGCTAAAAAGGCTATAAAATCCTTTCACACACCACTAATGCAACACACCTCCAGATAATGAAATTGGATTGGTCACGGCTCCCTTGGTTCTAGCTTTGGGAGTGACTTGGGACGGGGTTGGAGAAGATGGGGGAGTGACTTTAAATGAAAGCGAGACCAATAAGCCTGGCTGCCAACATATCGGTCACCAGTGGACGGCTGAAGATATTGTTCATCAGGCCGGCGCCGCCGTTAATTCACAGGGGGGGTCCTCCGTAACGATTCAAAGCAAAGGGGCATCCGCGCTCTGGCTGTGCGTTGGTGACAGCGTGACCAGGTCACTGTAACGATCCACCACCGGCATCGGCCCTCCAATCAATGTAATGGGGCGTTCAATATAAAAGCGGATCAATGTGAGCCTCCCCTGGCTCTGATTCAATAGTACCACTTGGGTGACCTTTTGGTGTCCTAAATAATCCACTAGGAAGGGACAGATGATCAACATGAAGCACTGATGAAAACGCACGGGCGTGTGTATAAATGACTGTCTATTTAGACTTTGTACACATCTCTAGCATTCTCCCTACTTCACCTGACACCAGCTGATGGTCAACATTCTCCTCCCATCTATCGGTTAGATTTACAGTCTCATGGGTGGGGCCAAGCCAACGATAATGCCAGACTAAATTGCCAACATCCAACCAGTTAATCTCAGCCTCTGACAACAATCGACTTTGGATTCCACAGGACACTTGTGTGCGTGGGCTGGTTCAGTAACACGTGAATTCTCAATGGCTGCAAAATGAGTCCCTACTCCACAAGCGACCAGCATGTAAAATACACGCACACCTTTTTTTTTTAATTTTTTTGTCCAGGTGCCGAGTCCAAAAAGTAGTTAATATGTTTCACAAGGACTCGCAGCGCTGTAGAAATGCTTCCAGTCAACAACAATCACGCTAAACACCACATTGCTGGGAAAGCAATCAGTGATTTTGAAACGTAGCGTTCAGTGTTGTCAGATTGTTTCACTCAAGCTGCGTTGCGGATCTCTATTTGTTGTATAAAATCCAGAGTAATTGCACTATCCAGCAGAAGAAAGCTGGCTGTACAGAAATGATGTGTAACTAGCCGTTTTTCCTCGGCAGCTGTGTTGTGCACGGATCCACTTTAGGTTTTTTTTCCCTGAATATCAAGGTTGTCTTTTCACTTGCGTTGAGGAAAATTGAGTTAGTATTGCGCTGGTTTTGCAAAGCACTTTGGTGCGTGTTCCGAGTAGCTGTGAGAGCGTGAAAAGCAGAGGTGACAGACGGTTCTTCGAAAAACATCAGCCATTCTCTCTGCTCCCTGGGCTGCATACAAACATTCCTGCTTCTCCTCACACTACCACAGATTTCCTTGACCCCTCGGGTCATTTTTACCTTCCCACTCCATTGGAAGCTGTAGGATTTTATTTTGGCAGACAATAAGTTGCAATTCATCATCGGGGCCAAATAATAAAACATCAGTCCTGTTCATACCTTTGTTAATCCCGGATGAAATTAAATAGAATATCAATTTCCTGATTGAAATTGCGGTGAGCACACTGGTTCAGGGGGCTGGCTGGCGGGCAGCACACCACCATTTTCGTTCGGCACGTTGCAGTTACATGCAGACGAACCTTCCTCGTCAACTGAGAGTGAACACCCAGTTTTGAAGGACATAAGTCATTTAATTCTGGAGATGGGTGCATTTTTCAGGGGCTGCCCATAAACTGTCACCAAATTCCCTGGGAGTCAACCCACTTCCGCATTTAGCCGCGGAAGGAAAAAGTAGGAAGATGCTACTGAGACGCCTAAAAAGCTCGGGACCAAGTTTGCAACAGTTTTCTGTGTCAAACTGGTGTGCTTTCCAACCCCGAAGACCAAACAGCATAAAGTTTCCATGATGACGATTCTCAAGCACTTGTTTTTCGAGGTTTTGCTTCCCAGAAAAAACAATTACCAGCAAACAAACGTCATTCTTTCCGTCCCCACGTCTGTCCCCCCCCCCCGTCTCACCTCACAATTGCTCTCCTCGACTCGCCACCGACACAGCTCGCCTTCAAACATTAACATGGCACTCATCTTCTCCCCTCATCTCCCTGTGTTCGTCTGTCTCCTTCCCTTTATTACTCTCTTTACCTCTCCCTGCCTCTGCCTCTCTGCCGGCTCCTCTGCCTCTCTAATTGGTACGCTATCAGTCGGAGCTCCGACACCGCTGTCACTTTCTGTCTCCGTGCTTCATACAGGCAGCGCGCTCTGTCTCGCTCCTTCCTCTCCATACGTTAGCATCGAGTGTATGCCTGCTTTGTGTTTCAGCTCTGTACGTAAACACCTGACAACAACACAAACAAAAAGGTAAAATGAAAGTCTGCAGCGGTGGGACTGAGAGTTGGGTGAAAGCCGGTGAGAAAGAGAGCTTAGGGATGGAGAGAGATAAATGAGGCTTGGTGCCGGAGTCTGTAAAGTGGACATACAGAGCAAAGGGGATAGGAGAAATGAACTGGATGGTAAATGGCTTGGAGAGTGTCTTTGAGAGTTATTTCAGTGTTATTACGAAAAGCAAACTAACTGTGAAATCTGATCTGGGGTCCACTTAACGTGCTGGAGGATTAGGGCCATTACCACGTTACGGCTCCTGTATGGGTTTAGAAAGTAACAAAGATCTTGTTCGGTGGTTGCTGGAAACCACCTAAGACCCATATTCAAGGTTAGTTCACCTTGCCATTTCTCCAAGTTATGTTATTGAGTAGATAAGCAAGCAGCAATGTAGTGAAACATTTAAAAACACACTTTATATCCACAGCATGCTGCCGAGTTAGGCGAGGCGGCGAGTCATTCGTCATCCAAACACTCACTGATTGGTCCAGTACAGATCTGCCAGGGCGGAATCAATTTTCAATTGGATGTTTCCAAACTTAAATCTCACTGTAAAAGCTGAGCTTGAGAGTTTTATTCCGAGCCTTTGAGATAAATTGGAACAAACGCAGTATTTAATCACAGAAGCTAATACGACCGGAACCAAAGAGAGACTCAGGATGTATAACGGAGTCCATTTTCAGTCGATGCCTCGGATCAACAACGCAATTCAGTCGCCTTAAAGCGGCACGGATCAATATTAACACACTGACAATAGATAGAAAGAGGTCTCTCATTGTGATGGACCCACAGAGAATTACCCTCCGGCTCCCTCCTCCAGCATGACTCCAGATGAATGCTAATGTCTGCTGGGTGTGTAACTAGCCCTTTGTTTGCTAACGTGTTAGCCACAGCCACTTTATATGTCAAGGGAGGCTTTCATCTTTTGGCATAAATGTGGCGACATTCTCATAGTCTCGTATACTGTATGCAACCGTTCCTGTGAACTGTAAAAAAGAATGTAAGGAAGTCATGAGCTGTTATTGAAGTAGTTTCAGGTGTCGAGCCCTCGGATACATGCAGTGGAATCAAATTCTAGCTAAAGGCAGCCATTTGTCTTGTTCATGTGATTCACAATGACGAGTGTGATATCTATCTCCGTGATAGATGGCAAGGCAAACACATTTTACACATCTAGTTCTCTCCCAATTGTTCCCAACGTGTCAAATGTTCTGACATCAGAATAACACCGTCGTTCTTGTCTAGAATAAACGTTTGAATACACTTCAAGGGCTCCAACACTTATTTCTTTCAAATGTTATTTTGCCTTATAAGGCATCATATCAGTATAACTCCACATTTCATGCTGTTGGCATTTTTCTTTTTGTTTCAATTTTTCACTTTCCTCCACACACTTTTATGACTCGGGCCTCTGTGGGCCATCCAGCAGCCATGTTGACATTTTGTAAAATACATTGGGCATCCTGAGGCAAATGGATTTAGTTATCTGAATTCCTGAAAACAAAGGTATATATATTTTTCTTTATGTGAGATGTATGTATATATTTTTTTAACACCGCAATAGCAGGTGGCGCAGGGGAGAATTTGTAATGTGCCCATGGCAGCCCAGCGCTCTTTCATACCATATCAGAGAAATACACCGCTGACCTTCTGAGTGATCGAGTTCTGAGAGAAGGAAGGAGGTTTTAGACAGCGTGACGGTGACAGATAAATAAACAGCAGGAGCAAGAATGACTTACAATGAACACACTCAATACGCTGTGAGAAATGGACAAGTGAAAAGTATAAAATGTCAACACTGGTACATTGAAGTGCTATGCAAATTATAGTTACACGAAGAGCAGGGCAGCAGCAGCAGCAGCAGCAGCGTGTGCAGGACGTTAGTGGGCCAAATCAGTGCACGCATGTGTTAGCGAGACCATTTCAGTGCTTTTGAATTATTAGTGTCCGTTATCGGCTATCCAGAGAATGGGAGCTAAGACGGCGAGAGACACTGACACGGAGCGAGAGTGAGAGAAGAAAGCGAGGTTTTCATGCTAGACAGCGCCCTGGGCTGAATGAAGCTGACACCTTGACTTTAATTATTAACAGGGTATTTGGCTTTTCATTCAATTCTGCCTGTGCAGTTACACTCTCTCTGTCTGTGTCTCTCTGTCTCTCTCTCTCTCTCTCTCTCTCTCTCTCTCTCTCTCTCTCGCTCTCTCGCTCTCTCTGTCTGTGTCTCTCTGTCTCTCTCTCTCTCTCGCTCTCTCTGTCTGTGTCTCTCTCTCTCCCTCTCTCTCGCTCTCTGTCTCTCTCTCTCTCTCTCGCTCTCTCTGTCTCTCTCTCTCTCTGTCTCTCTCTCTCTCTCTCTCGCTCTCTGTCTCT
>NW_022280041.1:8812121-8813861 GCF_004355925.1 Anarrhichthys ocellatus | reverse complement strand
CTCTCTCTCTCTCTCTCTCTGTCAGCGTATTCATTTTTAGTTTCACACCCCCTCCTTTCTGTTTCTGCTTGAACAAACAGATGTCAGATACCTCTCTTTTCCCTTTCCGTGTCCCTCCCAGACTCCATCTGAGGCTTTTGGAGACAGTAATTCGTCTTCCTAAGTGAGTTTCTCTGTAAACATGGACGAAAACTCGTGGGTAATATAGAAAAAGAGAAAAAACGCAGCTCTTTCTTGTACGTGTCATGCGGTTGTCGTGCATACACACGAGGAAATAGGCACCTGTGTGTAAACCCTCAATTACACACAGCTAATGCTTCCTTTGTACTCAAAGAAGAGGCCTGTTTCTGAAAGCATTTTTTTTTTTAGTGGGAGGAAGACAAAAGAAGAAAAACAAAATCAATAAAATGTAATAATGCAGCCGGACAATTAAGAAAATGAGCCCAAAGATGGATAAGTAGCTACAACTAACAAGAACAACCGGTGTATGGGAGCTTATCTTTATGTTTTCTTCTCTGGTCCCAATACACACACACACACACACACACACACTTCTCGTTTTCCTCACGTCTTCACCAGTTTGTGTTCAAGTGCTGTGAGGGAGATACGTGAACCTACATAGCGATGAAAAGGAATTCTTAATTGCCCAGAAATGAGCTACGTTACAAGGATTGTGTATGTGTGTGTGTGTGTTTGTGTGTTTCGAAGGGGTTATCTCCGGAGAGACTCGTGAGGCCTGTTTCCTGAGGTCTCTTTTAGCCCCCCCTACAAATACTCGCACACACACACCCTCTATACCTCTGGCTGCTGTTACTCACTTCAAAGTTGTTAATATTCAGCTGGGAAACTGTATCCAGAGCACAGCTAAATTATTAAGCGTATGAACTTTTTAGGCAGTAAGATGAACTGATGGGCCACAACTATGAGATCCTCCTCTTCTTCAGTTGTGTGTGTGTGTGTGTGTGTGTGTGCATATACCCTCTCCTTCTGCTTGGTCTTTGGCCAAGGGCATGCATAATTGATCCTGTGCCCGCTATCATTTTCTTGATGTAATTGCCCTGGTAAGATATGATGAAATCTAATGGATAGTTTACCCCCCCGCCCCCGGCTAAAAAAATAACCACAATATTTTTTTTTATAGGGATTTGCTCTTTGTATAAATCTGTGTGTATGTGCATTTATTAGTATTTAGTAGTGTTAAATAAATATTGAAGCGTGAAAGCCACCGTAGTTCCTTGAACTCTTGCGACAAATAAGCCAGGAGGAAAGCCACGTCTTTTGTATGCGTGTGTGTGTATTGTTAAGCAAAAGACCAAAATCGATAAAACATTCACCTGGTCTGTAACAATCCCGCTTCATGTTTCCACTTCCTTTCTGTCCGTTTTCCCTTTTCTTTCTCGTTCTTTGTCAATGTCTCGCTTTCTTCTCTTATTTTTTCCCCTTCTCCTTTAGTGCAGTTTTGCGTTGGTAGCCAGATGTGTTTCAACATGCTCTGGACTACAGTTAACACTGATCTCTCTTACACACACACACACACACGCACGCACGCACATACTTTCTATCTCTCTTAATTTATTTGAACCTAACCGGTCTTTTGGCATTTGTTTGATTTCTGACTTTTTTTTCTTCTTTTTTCTAGCTTGTTGAAAAGTGTCTGTTCAAAGGTACTCTCTTAAGACGAATACTTGTGTATTTGTGTGTGTGTGTGTGTGTGTGTGTGTGTGTGTGTGTGTGTGTGTG
>NW_022280041.1:8797655-8802121 GCF_004355925.1 Anarrhichthys ocellatus | reverse complement strand
TGAAGTCCTTCACTCTCCCCTCGTCTGCTCCGTTCCTTCCAGGTCTTCCGAAGCGGCGAGGGCATGGGCATCCGTCTGGACAGCGCCTCGGCCTTCCAGGGCGCTGTCATTTCGCCCCACTACGACTCCCTGTTGGTGAAAGTCATCGCCAGTGGGAAGGACCTGCAGACGGCAGCTTCCAAGATGAGCCGAGCCCTGGCCGAGTTCAGAGTGCGAGGGGTCAAGGTAGGACACTCGGCCGCGTGTGCGTGACGGTGCTGCTATGTGCCTTTTTATACTGTTACCGAGAGAAAACGACGACCTCTTCAGCCCGTAAAGTTGATGGTTTCATTATATTGGTCTGCTGTGAATGGATTCATAAGAGCTCATCTCAAACTCTTTAAGCCGGTCGAGTGAGGTTAATGGTGTGATGCAGTGAAAACTAGAAGAGTGAGAGAAGGAACTGTGCTGAATCAGCTCCAGAGTACGAGTTTCTCTGAAGCGATGCTCCAGCCTTCTCGGACACTTCTTGCATCTCCATGCACGTTACCTGCTCAATGTCTTCTTTATGTCTTGGTTTTCAGACTGAGACACACTCTGTGTCTTAAACTACTTCTACATCCATCCCTGCAAAAACACATGAGGCCTCTAGTTTTATCAGCAGGTGCAAACACTTGTTGACACAAGGCAGCAGCATCAGCAAAAACTGAGAAGATGGAGGTTATTCAAAATAATGAGCTGCATGGGTTGTTCATGTACAAGTGAGATAAAGGTGTCATGAACGCCTTTCATACTCCTCTTTAATGGGCTTATTTTCATTTGTTTCTAAAGTGGCTTATTTGGTAAATTCAAGTCTTGACTTGAACCATTAGTACTGAACAAACGGACTGAAACGGCTCGCAGTCAGCGCCGTACAAAGATCCTACTTTATTTGGTGTTGTGTGCTTTGCGCTAACGTGACAGTGACGCCGTGTCGAACCAACCGTGCTACAGTTTATGAAAGTTACAGGGTTACATATAAACTGTTATAATTAGACAAGTAAGAAGTACAGAACTGACACATTATGTTTCTCTCGTGGTTATCATTTAGATTTCTCCATTCTGCTGCTTAACTCACGAGTAATTTGTACATTTGCATTGGGTAGCCACGTTCTTAGATGTTTCTTCTTTGTAAGCTGTGAGAAAAGTCCAGAAAAACTCTTTAAATGTAGAAAATGAATCGTTGCAAGGTGAATCAATCCTAGTCGTCTATCACGGTCAACGCGTCCTCTGTGCTGTTAAGATGGCAAGGCAAGTAAATCTCTCTGAGGTGTATAACATTTCTGTTGCAGCTAAGTGAGAGGACACATTCCAGTTATTAATTCTCAGTCTGATTCAAAGCTTGAAATGTCATCGATGACTTTTTAAAAGGTTTTCTTAATAACTCCGTTAACAGAAATGAAGCCCTGGCGCTTGTTTAGCATCAGAAAAGCATTTCATGTCCTCCTCTTGTGAATGAGCTGAGAATGAATGTCGGCAGTGGTTAAAGCAAACTCTTTTCAGATGAATTAATCGATACATGACCATGTGCTTTGCTGTATTCCATACAGGGTTTCCTACCTGTAGGGAGACGAATGTGAGGTCCATGAGAATAAAGAGATTCCTGTTGCTCAGCAGCTCAGCTCATAGTAATTAGCAGCAATCTGGTTTGAGTTGGTCATGATGAGATGAAATTGGTCTTTTCAACTCCAGTGTCTCATTTGACTTGGAGTGCACTTTGCAAACCATCAACACAGATGTGATGGATCAATTGTCTCTTCTGACGGAGCGAAGAAGTGTTTGACATCAGCCGGGACCCGGTTGTGCACACCGCCCTTTGTCCTCCTCTCTGTAGATTATGTAAACACACACTGGCAAGTCAATCTCATGTGCCCTTCCTACAGTGGCTGCAATTTAAACCGCTCCGTACAAAAGCGGTTTCTCAGTGTAAAAAAACAAAAACCAGGATTGGTGTTTTTTTTGTTAAGAACTAAATGAAGACGGTGTGCAGCAGACGAGCTGCTGTGAGCGGCCTTGGTGCATATGTGTTGATCAGACTTGAAATGGAGTAGTTTCTATTCTGCACCAGCGATCTCATTCTAAAGCTTCGTAGCACATTTACACCACCGGAGAACATTGAAGAACACTGTTTTACCGTCACAAGCTCCTGAATTATAGACTACTGGTGGCAGACGGAAACCTTGACAGCTCTGCTGTGGTTTAACGTCCCAGAGTTAAAAACAGTGCTTCCTATCCTTTCCAAAAGGCATGAGGCGTTTGGGTTTTCTTTCTTACCGGCTAGTTAACGGCAGCCACCTGGCAGCACACGTTTCAAATCTGTCATTGATGAGCTTTCTGCAGTGGGGACCACATGGGCTTTGGTCCCCACCAAACTGGATCCTGCATATAGACTAGAACTAATGAATACGTCATCCACTCCTGGAGATACTTTTTCTGCTGCTCTAAAAAAAAGTCTGAGAAGTGATGTCAGCATGACGTGGGCACCCTACGTCAATTAGTGAGTCATTCCCCAATTCCCAGCCTGTAAACTGTCTTGATTCATTTCATTTCGCTGATATCTTGCGTATGAATCAGCGTACACAGCTGGCTGAATTGAGTCTCGAGTCTCCTGTCTCATGCCACACCGAGTACACTCTCATGGGTGCAAAAGTGACTGATGAACAATGTCCACAACAAGAATAGCGGTTTGACGTTTCTTTGTGACCGGTGGCCTTGAGAGAGCGGCTTCTTACTGGTGACATTCCAACACATCAATAGCAGCAGAGTGTTGGCAACAAATCCAAGGACTGTTAATGCTTTTGGTGTGCTCACAGAGATATAATGCTGAGGGCCGACATCCTCATAACTCCAACGCGTTTCTTCTTCTTCTTTCTCCCAGCGAAGAAAATGTGACTACATGGAATCTTGATGTGGCCGTCCCTATGCTTTTCATGTCATTCTTTGAGTGTGGTGGCTCCTATAGGCATGATTATTCCTCAGACAGTTAAGTATAGTATAACCTTTAAATTCCACTGAGAGCCAGAATGCGCCAACTAAAGTTGTAATGACTTGGTTGACACTTTACGACACGCTGGCTCTCCTCTGTTGTGTGGAATTATGTTTGGCATTTCAGAAAGCTTTGTTTATCTCCTGCTTCTGTCTATGTTCGTGTGTGTGTGTGTGCGCGCAGAAGGATGAGCCATGTGTGTTAAGCATTAAAATGTCACACATCCAGCAGCAAAAATAAGAGAGAGAGAGGGAACAGAGTGATGGGCAGGAGAGTGACGGGACATGTGGCAGGAGGGTAAATAGAGATGGATAGAAGAGATGGGGGGGCGAAGATGGAGAGAGTGTAACATAAAACGACAAGATGGTCCGGCCCATGGAGGCCAGTGCACCTGTCGTGTTTGAGTCTGCAATGCGTCCACGTGTTGTGGATTGAATGCGTTCGCAGTGTTCTTTTATAGTGGCAAAACTAATCTTAAGGGAACTCACATGGGGGCAATGAATTACAAGAGCTCAGTTTGTCCCCAACGCCAAGCTCTCAACAAAAAGGGACTACATTTCTACCTGCCTACCGTGATCAGTTGGCAGCTGTTACGAGGCAGACAAAGGCTCATGCTGAAGCAATGTGCACGGGGCTGTGGGAAGGCCGATAGTCTGCGTTTAAAGAGTGCAGGCTGTTCTTTTATCACATCCGCCAAGGAAGTGTTCGGTTGAGTTTGCTCGTCAGCAGGATTAGGGGGGAAAAAAACTACAGGCCTGATTTTCAGGAAACTTGAAAGGGTGTCGCACGGGCCAAGGACCCATTACGTTCTGGAGCGCAGCCGAATGCCGGGGCAGATGCACACATTATTTTTCACTTCAGGAAATAGCTTTGTTGGAGGTCTGACTGATGTCCGAGTGCCCTTCTATTTATTTATTTATATCATTTACAAAAAAAAACCAGCAAAATTGTAAGAAATGTATCAAGCAAAAGCTGACTCATTTTACAATGAGTCAGCTGGAAGCAGTAATTAGTCAGCCAAAGTCTCCCTTTTCAACCAACTCATAGAGCTGACATTACTAACTATAGCTCGCTGGAGCTTATCAAATCTGCCAGAGACAGTTGTCCTCAGCTGACAACAATGAAAGGTAGGCTACCAGTTTCTCACTTGACCACGCACGGACTTTTGTCTCCTCTCTAAATTACACACACACACACACACACACACACACACACACACACTGAATTGGACAAGTGCTTCATGGCAACACAAGTACGTGAGCATCTGTCCTGTGCAGATTGCTCATCACACAGGATGATGGTTTGTCATGTGAGACCAACTAATGACTGAATAACGAATGAGCTTCCAGAGCAGACAATACCCCCTTGCTGCAGAACATCAGATGGTTCATTTTGATTCCTGGAAGTGTGTGTGTGTGTGTGTGTGTGTGTGTGTGTGTGTGTGTGTGTGTGTGTGTGTGTG
>NW_022280041.1:8782032-8797645 GCF_004355925.1 Anarrhichthys ocellatus | reverse complement strand
GTGTGTGTGTGTGTGTGTGTGTGTGTGTGTGTGTGTGTGTGTGTGTGAGAGAGACAGAGAGGGATAGCTGATGCAGAGACAGAGAAAGACAAATAAAAAGTAGCCCAACAGAGAGAGACAACATGAAAGAAATCAGAAATAGAGACACGGTGGCAGGTTAGATGTTTCTCCTCGTGGCGCCTACAGACTCAATATTCCGTCCAGTTTGGTGGATACTTCAACAAACTGGTGTGTGTGTGTGTGTGTGAGGGTGTGTGTAGGTTTGTGAGGGTGTGTATGTGAGACTCTTCACAGTTAGTTTCTTCAGAAGTCATGTTTGAGTCACCGGGGGCTTCGCTTTAGGCAGTGTGGTTTCATCACTGTTTATCGTGACACCACATCTGTAGGAGTGAGCGAGTTTGATGCGACCTGAGGTTGTTGGACACACCTGTGTGTGTGTGTGTGTGTGTGTGGAGGTGGGCGATGATTCCCATCCAGAGAGGCTCTTTGAAGAACCTGTAATGTTTCGCTTCGTGATAGCTCGCCAGATCACAGGCTAGTTTCTATCGTAAGGTCACCACAGACGTCTCCTCCTGTTGCTTCTCTTCATTTCAAGGTTTTTATTTGTTATTTATTTGACTTGGCACTTCTGTCGTACATCATTTCACCGGGGCCACTTTGGATCAGAGATGAGTTCATTTAACAAGTGTTCTTATTGCACTGCTTCCTGCTAAATGGATCCCTATCGTTTACTCCCCTGTGTCTGTTTTTCTTTTTTCACAATTCAATTCACGCTTGACAAATGTCTGAATTAATATCGCATGAATACCAGCAGCAAAACATGTACAGCTTGAATTCATCTTTCATATATATATATATATATATAAATATAAATATAAATATAAATAAATAAAGCATTGTTGCATTTCCCTGTAGATAAAGGATCTGTGGGGCGGTCGTTCGCTATGGGGGGAATAATGACACAAATAAATCAACTCTCATATCTTTTCAACGCAATGACATTCAGCGGACTCTGTCTCTCCTTCATCTCGTAGCAGTTAAGATAGTGTCGTGTTGACGTCAGGACACCAGTTATCCGTCCTCACTTTCTGCTTGCTTGTCTCGAGTGTGTCTGTGTGTTTGTTAACCTGTGTCGGGGTGTGTTTGTGAACAAGTCCGTCTGGCCGAGCTCTCCGTTTCCCAGAGCCCGTACTGTCATGTCCAACTCTTTTCATTTCTCTATCTACCTGCCGAGTAAACAACTCTTCTCCTATTTTTTTCTTTTTGTCTGTCAAGCTTTCCTACGTTCTCCCTCGTTTGACCTCTGTCTCCGTTCATGAGCAAAGTTGTCTTCTGGTTCTCTCTTGTTTTCAGATCCCTGAGCCTCCGGTCAGCGGTTCACTGACTTGGTTTCATGTTTTTTTTTTAATCATCTCAATATTTCATATCTGCATTCTGTTTTTAGAATCCCAAACGTTTGCTCTTTTTTAAAGCCGTTATTCATATTAATAAATGAAGTTAGTTATTGTTTAATCCGCGCACTGAATACTGCTTCATTTGCATCCAAATTCAGCTCAAACGTAAATCACCAACATATTGTTTGAGTACAAATAAATCCAGCACATATTACATAAATCCCAGTTTTTCTTATTTCTTTTCTCTCATTTTCTTCCAATAACCGTGAGAGAAACAAAGAGAAATGTTGGCTGAATTAGATCAATTGTGCAGAGCGGTACGCATCAAACAGCAATTAGTTTGAGTATGGCAAAAGGCCACAGCATTGCAAATGGCTTTTCGAGGTTTTTAAAATGCAACATCCACCGCGCTGCCTCCCCTGAAGACTGGGTGTTGTTGCAGAGCACTCAATCACTTCAGAGCAGACTACACCACGCACACGAGCAGCACGAGGACAAAGAAAGTAGCCTATGAAGCAGCGGTGGAAGGCTAGTTTATTTGTTCCTTTTACTTCATTCATCCGGCTGGTAATCCAGCCAAACCGTCCTTTTTTTCTACCTCGGTTCTCTCTGCCTCGCTTTTCTTGCCTAATCAGCAGTCCCATCCCTCTCGTCACGGCAATATCGCCGTTAACCTCATTTCATTTATTTACGTCTCGGAGAGATCATTAAGGGCAAAAGCAAAAGAGTCGGTAGAAACAAATAAAAGTCTAATAAACAAAACAAATAAATCATTTTATACATCGTATATATTGATCACACAATAACAATCGGCTTAAATAATTACACAGGGGGCTGGTAACGGGGTTGAAGTTAAAGGATGAGTCCTTCTCGCCTCTGATCTGGAGTTGGCCTCGTGTGACATTTGCGTCATGTTTCGAGGCAGGAGAAAAGTGTACGCTGAAGTCCTGGAAAAGACTCATTTCAGGAAATGAAACAGCTCGAGAACATGCTAATCCGTTTGGGCAGAGTGAATAAATACGAGAAGTTGTCACTATAGCGTGAATGGAAAACTGAGAAGGAAAAAGGAGAAAGTAGCTGTTGCGTAAAAAAGACTGGAAGAAAAACAGAGGAATGACAGGCGGACTTGTTTACCACTTGTTTAGCGGTGTGAGCAGAGAGAGACGGGCTGACTCCTAAAAAGTCTGAGGAGACCAACAAAGTCCGACGTAAAATGCCTTCATTTAAGGCCCTGAAGGCATTCCATTTTCATATAGACTCGGGAGAAGTCTGTTTCTCGTCCTGCGCTGACAGGTTTATGTACTGCATGACTGCTCAACACAGAGTAGATGCGCTGCTGTGCAAAATGGGAAAAAGCATCTTTCACTATCAATTATAATAAGCAGTTTTCTGTCCTTTTTTTTTGTTTTTTGTTGCCGCCTATTTGCACCGTCACCACTTTTGACAACTGTAAACACTTGGGAACAGTCGGAATGTGTCTTGTATTTGAGTTTGAGGTGTGCTGTTTGTCTGTACAGTAATCCAGTGTTAAGCAAATCAGTGCGTTGATATCACAAAGCACTGCTTCAGAACTTACCATAGAGCATTATTGGATTGCTTTTAGGTTTTTTTCAAAAGAGGATTAAAAACATGTTTAGACATATTTGAGGAAACACTGCCATTGCATCAGTTGACTGACACCCGAGAGCCGGGCTGCTAGACGCACGTCCACTGCGGCACCCTGCACTATTGATCGGAGCACTTCATAGCCCTGGAGACGACAAACGCCTCAAAAATTGCAATAATGCTGTGTTCTTAAAGGATTTTATAATAAGGGTGAGTGTTGTGGAAAAAATGTTGGCAGGTGAAAACAAGACCGGGAGTCATGAGACAGGAAAAAAGGCGAAGTTGCTAAGATGACAGCGGGCATTGAGCCCATTAGTATAAAGCCACTCAGCCCTAAGCAATTAACTCCAACACATACACGTGATGCACAAACACTTACTGAGAAAACGGCTGTTTTATGGGGGGAAACAATGTCGCACATGCGAGCATATTCACCCAAAGGTGACTTACACCGACTGAAACTGCCACTCCAGCTTAAGAGTCTGCTATCGTGTCGCAAACACGCACGCTCGCTAAAGCGACGTGTCGACACAAGCACGGTGTCGCGCTGCCAACAAAAAAACCCCCCAAAAAAATGACAGACACGCGACAGATGTGCTCATAGCCAGAATCGGCATCTCGCCGCCGTGTTGCGCACATGTTCACACACACAGCAAGTTTGAGCCGCTTGGTGTCAACTGGGACTTTGAAGCCATAATCGGGATTAAACGGGCCGGGAATCTGCTGGGAGGAGGAGGAGGAGGAGGAGGAGGAGGAAGGGAGGGGAGGGGAGAGAGAGAGAGAGAGAGAGAGAGAGATGGAGGAAGTGGAGAAATTATGCAAGTTGGATGATGCTGGAGAATGAAAATTGAACCAAAGTAAAGACAGAAGGAGATGAAGTTTCCGTCCGAATGGGACTTAGTGAAACTTTGCGAACTCTAACTGTGAATATTTTGCTTTCATCACCTGCTCGTATTCCAGTCCTCTCAAGACAAACCAAACACTTGCCGAGCATGTTGTTGCCTCCTGTCTGATTTGGCGCCCGTGAAAAGGTGCTCGTCTCCTCCTCTGGATACAGATAAACGTGTGGCGTTTCTCTCTGTCACGTTTTCCACCATCCTTGAATCCAGCGTGTTGTAAATTATTCAGGGACTCCAAACCTTTTTGTAATATTTCCTTTTCAGGCTCGGGTTTTTGACTCTTTTTTTGACATTCTCATTGTGTTTTTCTCATTCTCACTTAGCAGCCAGACCAAGAAAAAAAAATCAAGTTCATGGTATACTGCAGAGTTGACACCACACCTTGTAGATGAGGATATAATATGCAGAATTATCACAAATGTTATTTCCTGTGATTAGATGTCCTTTTTGTCAGTTGTTTCTGCGAGGTTTTCACCATACTGAGTGAAACATATAGCCGACTTCAAAGCACATGACGCTGTGTTTCCACAGCAGCTTCCTCCCCCCTGTCCTTTTTCTCTCAATCTGCCACCTTGTCTGCTGTATGCGCAGCTTGAGATCAGCCGCGTGCACGTTAAAAAAAAGCCACAACAGTCTCTCAGCCCCCCAGTAGCTGCCTGAACATCTGTGTGAATATTAATTTATAATCAGAGTGAGAGCTGGAGACGAGGGGGGGGGGAGGAGAAGGCGTCGACCTTGCTGGTGCGAAACCTGATTAGTCGGGTGAGTGATGCACCTTCCTCAGAGACGGGCTATCTGTCATGGCGTGTAAGGTTTGGGTCACCTGCAATTCACTTCCCCTCCAACTCAGCGATATGTGACCGCGGAGTGAGTGCGCTCAGTTGACTGTAATGGAATAAAAGCAAAAACTACTCCTGAAGTTCTGCGTGTAGCTGCAGACGATGTAGGCGAGGCATGAAAAAATGAAGCACACAGCCCATGTAGACATGAAACACGGTAAACATGTCATTCATGGTAGTGGCCTTCTCTGGCGTGTTGCCTCGAAGCACAACATTAACATGTTCTCCCCCCAAAAAATAGAGAGGTAATGACCAGTGCACTCTTCCAGGAAATGACGGTGACCTCGGGCACAGTCAGGAGAACTCTTGAAAAGTACAGCATGCATGTTAATTAAGTTTAGAGCCGCGCATTGCCACTTCCTGGCGAGTGCGACGTCTACAGATACCCGAGGGCAGCAAGAAAGCAGTCAATCACCTGTTTTCTGACATCACAGCAGGACATGTTTGTTAAAAAAAAGTGGAAGGAAAGAAAATAATAGCACGGTTAAATGTGCCTTTGAGTTTGAGAAGTGGTGTTGTGCAAGTGCACAGTCATGAATATTGAGATTCGGCAGCGGCGACGTGCATACAAATGCGGACATACTTCCACACAGCAGTAGTGGGGTCCAGGGGGAGGTGGGAGATTTAATTAAGGGTCGGTACACACGCTGATTAATTGATGTGTTCTAATACTCTCTCACACATGCACACACACAAAGATTAATACAATCTGCCTACGGGACAATTAACACACGCTTATTCTCATGTATTGGGTTGAACAACAAACATTATATAGCGTGTTGGAATAAATGGTTCTATTCATGTTCTTTCAGAATATCCTCATCATGGTTTCTTAGATCGCTTTGGTCGATTGCGTTCATTGAAAATAAACAATGGAGCTTATCAGCCCTAATGATTGATTCAATTATTATCTGAGCTTTGGGTGTTAGATGTTTGTCTTTAGAGGATTGGGGGGGGGGCACGCTCACCGTCTTCGTACAGCAACGACGTCATCGGTGTACAAGTTGAACTGTGGCGGCCTTGCATCCGTCTCGCCGGCCTCCGTTCTCCTCTCAGACATTTTGGAGTCTTAATTGAACGGGGCACGACGATGCGGCGAACTCTCTTCATTATTCCAGTCACACTCGCGAGGGAGAACAGAACGCCTCCCCGAACAGTTCATCTCGAGGGCAGCGTTAAATGCAGCGGCCAGTTTATTGTTGCGTGCAGTAAAATGTGACAACTACACCTGTATATGCATCTGGGGTTTTTCTTCCCCCCCCCCCCGGTGTTTTAAAAATGCGTGAAAACCTCGGAGGCAAATCCGATCAGCCAATTTTCCTATTTTTTTTTTATGTACCAACAATACTGGAGCTGGAGGTCTTATTTATCTACACTAAAATGCCATAATTATTCCTCCTTATGAGTTGTGCTGGCTATTTGACAGCTGGGTTTGCTTTTTTTTTCCCTGTTGCAACATCTGGCAACCCAGCAGCACTGACAGTTTTCATGTTTTATTTTATTCTGTTTTCCTCCCATAGGCTGAGGTCGGCCTGCTCAACGCGCTCTTCCTAATAAACCTTACAGCGCCTTGCTCTGGAAGTGTCTGTGTTCTGCTCGTCAGGCTAAACGGTGTGCTTTCAGCACCGTTCATCAATACATTAATTTGCCTCTCCACACTCATCCGTCTCTCTCCTGTTCTTCCTGTTGTTCTCGCCTCCACTCCTGAAGGCGCTAAGTGCTGAGCTCAGTTCGACAGTACAATTACCGTACAGTGAGTATATGCACACATGAGCACTTGTGGACATGTACTGTATATTACAGGGCGTTCCAGTACTGGACATAAATAGGTTGGACGGGTGAAGTGGAGGTGCACTTGATTGTAAGTTTTTGAGCCGAAGTAGAGTTCTCGTTGGCTATAAAAACGAACACATAACTGCCCTCCAGTTTCAACGTTTACTAAGACCTCGTTGAAGCCCTGCAGAGGCAGAAGGCCGGCAGAGGTGACATGTTTACAGCCGTGTTGGACAAAGCCTTTCAGAGTGGCATTTCATCTCTAGTCTAGACTGCTAGATCGATATGGAGAGAGGGGAAAAAAAATAAAGCAGGACTAAAAAAAAAGTCTTAAGCTCTGCTAGCGGCACCTCGAGGCTGCATTATTCATTGAGCCTCCAGTCTAAGTGTTGGATGGCACAAACAAAATGATGATAAATTTCCTGTTTTTTGACCAAATTTCGTGCTGAATATGGAGAGTCTGACTTCACGATGTTGAGGTGGAACATGCTGAGCAGATGTCACGGTCGTCTGTCAGCAAATCTCTCTGCAGTTCTTCCATTGGATGAGTTGAATTTCAACATTTCTTGTTGTCCAGTGGATCACTTGGCCTGATTTCGGGGTCAAAAAAGTCCTTTTTTTTTTTTTTTTTAGCAAAAATCAATATCTACAGTAACATATTCTCCAGCACTGCTGTGTTTTTATGTTTCTGCTGTGCCTGTGCTGTTTTAAGGGGGAGGGAACGAGTACCAGTCTGCTTCTCACACAGCAGCCCCTTAATCAAAGGATGGTGAAGAGTTAGCTGCTTCCTGGGGCCTCGGAGGAGTAGCGCTACGATAAAGGAAATGTGACCCTGTAGCACAGGGTTTGGCATGGGATTATTTACAATTATGAATGTCAGGGCTTTTTACACACTGGAAGCCCGTGGGGCCACAATGAATCGGAGCAAAAAGTGGAATGACTGGTCAGAAAGGCGGAGTCGTTCCCCATCCTCAGTTAGAACCTGAAACCCCCCCATTCCTTCAAGAATTACCTCAAATCACCTTCTCTACGCCGAATCCTCTTCCTCTCCACGGCGTCCACCTCAGCTCACTCTAATTCGCTCATAACTTTTTAAAATGTTCTCCCTTCTATCTCCATTTTTTTAAAATATATATTTATTAATATAGTTTTTCCAGTTGGGGATCTAGGAACTGAAGCTTATTCTACCACAGCCTTCACTCTAAGTGGCTCTGGGTAAGAGCATCAAGTAAATAGCTGAAATATGAAATAGAAAATGTTCTGCAATCTCACTTAAAAAAAAAAAAAAGCTGTCACAAAGCTGTCTGTCAACGGACTTAAATCATCCTTACGGAGATAATTGGATAAGTACTTGGCTCTCCTGTCAGCGGACTGGAAATAATAATTTAAATGGGTTGATATTATCTCATTAAATCACGGCGAGTCTGGTGGCAATGCTGGACTTGAAGTGTCTGACTGAGCATTCAATAGATTCAGGCGTGTGTCAGTTTGGGAAACAAGTACACAGCGCGTCTGATATATTCATCAGGAATCAACTGTTCTGCCTGAATAATCAAAGATTTCTTTGCCAGACTCTTTGGGAAAGAATGCTCGTCTGTTGATTGGGTTTGCATCGGGCTCTCTGCTGTCTCAGCAAATCAAACAATGCAATTCCATTCAGATCAACGGATAGAAACAAACCAAACAGGTCCGGCATTAGAAACCAAGACGACGACGATTTCCGAGATCAATTGTTTTTCGGGTGTGAAGTTGTTTACTTCTGGAAAGCCGGCTAATGGTTTGAGCTACCTGGACAGCATTTTAAAAAAAACGAATCCGTGGGTCAATACAGAGGGAACAATGGGGGGAAAAAGCAGAGAGGTTGAAGAACAGAATGGAGGATTAGTGGGAAAGTAAAGTGTTTAAAGATGGAGGAAAACAAGGGAAAGAGTGCCATTAAGATGGTTGGCTAAATATTTCGAAGAACAGGAGGGAGGAGGAGAAAGAGAGGAATTACTTTGCTACAGCGCCTCCTGTTTCAGCCGCTTTAATGGCTGATTGAGAACAAAAGTCTCTCTTCTAATTCTAATGAGTTTAATTATGGCTTGCCCTTTGCCAGGTGTTTGGATCAGCTAATGTCTGGATTCATTAATTGTTAATTAAAACCGCATCAGGTGCAGGCTCCCATACTCAGCCGGCTCTCAGTGCAAACACTTAAATAACCCCGTAGAATAAGTGTTTGTTGTGCGCAGACGTTTGATGTCGGTTCCACAAATGGAATGAGAGAAGCGCGGGTGGTAAAGTTTTGATAAGACCTGAAGATGGATTTAGGATAAGACACTCTAAAGGCCAAGCTGCCTTTTCCTTATCTGTGCTTCTCTGTGACATGATTGGCAGTTTGCATTTTGGTTCTGTAATGCGGGCGGAGGGGGGGCCGAGTGAACGAACGAGAGGATGCATAAACAGTGCTCGGATCGATGGCAAAGCGATGGGCGTGCTGTTCAGAGAACCCCGACTTTATGTTCCCAAAGATGCGAGTAATGTGGTGTGTGTTTCCACTTCTGTGTGCACTTTTAGTTTTTTGTGAGAGAATAAGGGGATTTGTCTCATTTTGAGTTGACAATGAATTGGAGCTTAATACTCGGTGCTGCTGCAGAGGAAACAAATGCTTTCTACTCAGGAGAGCGGGGGGGTGGGGGGGTGTTAACTGCAACCTCTACTCTTCTTTTCTCATTCGCTCTTCTCTCGTCTACTTGTTTGATTTGAATCCAATCTGTCTGCATTGCTATCTTAGCTACTGATCAGTGTAGCACCACATAAAGAACTAATTTTAATGATTAAGCTCTCAATTTTTGTGTAAAGCAAATTAATATATCCTGCGTGAATTGCTTTATTTATCACACATAAACTGTGCTACAACGTTATTAATATTATGACAACATCCAGCTCAGAATTACCGTCCGCCCGACAACAAATTGGCTGACTTTCATGTGTACCATTCAAAGACGGTGCTAAGTCCGACATTTGGGCTTTTACGGTGTAGCTGTCCAGATGAAGGGTAGAAGATAAAAGAGTGCTTATCAGGCCACATTCTTGCCTTCTTTCCAGCTTTTGTGATCCTTCAGTCCAGTTGCTGTCAGATACAAGTGGCTTTAAAAAGGGATCGCTGCCATGAATAACACTGGCTGTAGCCTTTGTTCGGTTCCACAGAGGGGTCTAAGACACATTTTTGTAGTGTTATTAGTGCTTATGTCTCTATATGATGTCTAGGGGTTGGTTATCGCATCTTAATCTCTCTCTAGACAACATTCAAGATATATCTCAGGATTACAATAACCACATCCCAGACAATATTGACTCTTATATCCCAATATGGATATGAATGCCCAGCTCTACAGTTGGAAAGATTCAATTGGCAGCCATCGCTTGGCACATAGCAGTAATTGTATGCCTACACTGACACATTGTCATGTGTCTAAAAGTCGGTGCCAGAGAGAATAATGCGGAGACAGATGCAGCAGTGTGGTCTGTAAGGTTTTTCGGAGGAGGCGGGATAATGCAGACACGGCTCAAGGTCCTCCGTACAAATGTTCCCTTTTTTGTTCCTTCCTTTGGGGCTCTTTAAGGGGAAAACGATGTTCAGTCAGGACTTTTAAAGACTTCAATGAGCGTCCCAGTGTAGTGCTGGACTGTGTAATGAAATTGGTCAAGCGGCGATATTTGGGTGGTGTGCAGCAGTAAGATGCCAATACCGTTCGGGTTGATTCTATTTAAAATACACTTGAACCACCATAATGGTGACTGTGTGCATGCAGATAAAGGGCGGCACAGTCATTCTGCTGCTTTTCTTTTCTACTCCTGTGCTCATTTTATTGACCTGTCATTCACTGGCTTCTTTTTTTTCTCTCCAGCAAAGTTGTCAAGGTATTATTTGTTGTTGTTTTGTTCTTTTTAATTCTTTGCCTCTCCTCTTATTCTGTTCCTCAATGCCAGCATTGTTCTCTTTCTCGGTTACCAGCCACAGCAGCGATGCTGGTGTTGTTTTCATGCCCATAGACCTCCATGTTTGTGTGTTAGTGTGTGTGTGTGTGGTGGTTGTCCAGGCGAGTTGGGAGGCTAATCTCGGCTGACCCCTTCACGTGTGCGGCTGACGTGCGCTAACTTGGTTTGACATGTTTGCATCCCTTCTCATGCGCGGATAGTCTCGTTACGCATCTATGCGCGTACATAGATACATGCGTTTACACTTCTGAGTGATTGCACGCTGCTGCAGCAGCACGTCCACTTCTGAGCCTTCGGGGGCGGCCATCTGTGTGGTCGGGAGGTTCAATTATATTCAATACAACTCAATGATGCGAGTGCTGAAGCGGCCCCCTGGGTGCACGACAGGGTCCACGGCTTTGTGGGCATACAGCAGCGCTTGAGAGGTTACGCAGGGGGACTGTGTGTGTGTGTGTGGGTGTGGGTGCGTGCGTGCGCGTGTGTGGACCTTGTTGCTGTCCTTTTTGTTGGATGAAAAACCCTGCAGATGTTTGTTGACCCACAGTTCCTTGAAGTTAGTTAATTATGGGGTTACTGGCAGTAGACCAGCAGGCGAGTGTTGAATCCATTCAGTGAATGCAGCTCTCGACTGGTAGGAGTTGCTGCCTTTATATGACAATGGAAAGCAATAGAGGTGGGGTTATGTGTTATGTTTTTTTGTACTTGTTGGCACAAACCCTGCTGTATTTAAGGGTTTGCTTCCCTCTTGAGGCACCCATTTGAGATCTTTCAGATGTTTTGGGTAAATATCCACCAACTGCCTTGTGCCATACTTAAAAATAAAATCCCAAACAGCAGACGTCTCTCTTCAAACTGTGAGCATCTTCCAGCCGAGGTGACGCATTGTGTAGTTGCTGGTACCCCCCTTCCGCAGATCGGAGCGTGCTGTGACATGTGTTTTCAGCTACGCAGTAAATATTTCATAATTCATCTCTTGTCCAAGCGGCGGCACACAAAAGGACGCTGATTACACCTCACCTTTCATTGAACCCGGCATAGATTTTTGGGGACTAATCAGTTGCTGCTGATGTAGGTGACTGACCTAAACACTGGGTGTATGACATTATGTTGGGAGTCTTTCATCACATGCGAAGCCATTGCAGAATGACTGACTCATTATTTTAGCGCCCAGGCGACTTGCGCCGAGTCATCATTGAAAAATTGTAGTCCAAGGCTGCTGCCATTTTCACTGTTTAGTGTGCGTCTTTGGAAAAAGAGTTCCATGATCAGTGCCGAGCAATGTGCCAATGCCCGACTTCTCTGTGTGCCGTCAAAACTCTCGTCAAAATTTTTCATGGAAGTAAAAGTAATGCGTTCGCCTCGGCGCCGTTGTGCATGTTTCGGGACGTTGTTAAAGCTCCGCTTGTTCCCCTCGTCGTCTCGATGCCGCGGATGTTTGGCAGCGCCTTGATCTGAAGCAAGCGCCAGCTAAGCTGCGGCTTAAGATGCAACGTATGACAATATGCGGCCCACATAGCTGCAGATGTTGCGTATACAGCCCTCACCTCGAGAGACGCGAGTGACAGCCCGTCGTGTCAGACAACAACTGTATCTTCTTTCTCCGTTTGCTTTTTGCGACACGTTTTCCCCCCCAAACATCTGCAAAGTTGTTCTGCCATAGAACGTCTACTTGCATAGTTTGTGTTCCCGCAGTCTGACATTATTAAATGAATTACACCTTCTGCTTGCAGATTCAAATGGAGTTTGGGTTTTAGATTAGATCTAATTGTTGCCAGCTGCCTCAACAAACATCTCTGACTGCCTCGTTTCTTTGCATACCTTATGGGATCCCTTCTCCCATTTAGCTCGACAATTCATGCACACGTCCACAAAACCCCAGTGCGATAAAGTGCTGGATACCAAAATGCAAAAAAAAAAAGAGAGAGAATCAACCAGCAGTTTGAGTACCGACACTGGAATCAGAGCTCTGTTAAGTTTTATTTACTAGGTTTAAACCCGACACGGGTCTTCCTCAGGCAAAGCAGCTCAATGTTTTGAATCACAAGCAATGGGGCCGGGGGGCAAAGTTGTACTGTAAGACCAGCAGCTGGATCAAATTTACTTTTACTAATGAGTGTGACAATCATCCGTCGCATTGAGCGATTAGTTGAAGCATCGGAGAGGCCGTCGGTAAAACTAATTTTAGCGTTTGGGAGATTTGCACACGACTCTCTCAGGTTTTTAGTGATGGCAAGTTGAACACTAGAGATGCTGAGGGTGTACGCCATGGACGTCTTCTTCTCTGCTGTAGTTTGACATGTGGCTTTCTGCTTATCTTTCACGTCGTCTCTCTCTCTTCCCTTTTCTCCTCTCTCACTCCGTGTTCTTGTCTCCCCCTGTTGCTTCCTCTCTAGAATGATGGCACCCCCTTTGTATCCCTCTCTAAGTCCTTGCCAACGTCTCTCTCTCACACCAAGATCTCCTGCCGTCGCCCTCCCGGAAAAAGAATCCGCAGAACGTCTCAAGATGAGAAGAGCTACAAAATCCCACTCTCTCTCCCTCTGATCAGGGGTCTGTAGGGAGCCCGCAGGGATGATGAGTCGGAGGAGTAGGTGGTAGCATCGCCACATGAAGGACAGAACGAGGAGCGAGGAATGATGAAAATGAGGGCAGGGAGGGGAAAAGTGAAGAAGATGGGCAGTGGGCAGAAATGGTAAGAGAGAGGCACTGATGAGCAGGAAGAAAAAAAGGAGAGGAAAAAGGAAAAAAATCACATCTGGGACCAAAATACGAGAAAAGCAGAGATGCCAGGTCTAAAATAAGTGAGGGGAGAGAAGAAAAAAAATAGAGCATGCTGAAAGGTAATGGGGAGCACTGAAGAAACGCCGAGCGATGGAGAGGTGGAGTGAAAGTTTTCTGAGAGAAGCTGTCAGCGGAGTGATGTGCCCCCCCCCCCCGTCGCAACGGAAGACGCGAGTTAAAACGAGGGAAGTTTTGCAGGGGTGAAAGAGCTCGAGGGAGGGAGCGAGAGGAAACGACTGCGAACAATCACAGGGCCGCAGAGAGCGGCCAGTGAAAGAGCTAAATGGGACGGAAATTGGATAAACGGCGAGATGGAGGGAGGCTTAGACTGGCGGCCAAGAGAGGCCAGCGTGTCATAGAATGAGACTTCTGGCGAGATGCAAGGACCTTATTGTCACATACATTTTAAAATTGTACAAAAGAAAAAAAAATTAGTTTGTATTGCACTTAATGGGAATCTTGAATTGAACATACGCAATGAGGGTCCCAAAGCTTTGAACCCGCCTACTTCCCTCTCACAGATATTCAGTCTTTTAATGGTAGACTCCACAGCTCCCACTGAGCCGGTCCATTCAGACGCGTTGGAAACGGATCACCTCAAGCCACTGGCTTGGTAAAACATTTACTGACACTGGGTAGAAGGGGAAGGTGACACTAATACTGCTGGAGGGCTTCTGCTCCCACTGGGATAAAAGAGACCAACGAATAAGTCACATCTTCTGTTCCTGAACCTTCCTTTTTTGCTGGCAAACTTACTGAAAGAACATTTTGAGTTTTGTAAGCCTCTTAAACAGATGACAGAAACATGTTTAAACACCAGACAAAGAGAGAGAGAGAGAGAGAGAGAGTGCTGGAGGGAAGATAATCATTGTCGCTCAATGCTCTTACTTAGCGGCTGAAAGAGGAGTGGGCTGAAGAGGGAGAGGGAGGAAAGAAAGAAAGAAAGAAAGAAAAGTGTGCAGAGTGAGGACAGAGGTGAAGCTCATATGTGTTTAAAACATTCTGCTCATTCATAACGTTTTCCACAGAACTGTGTTCGAGGCTTAAGTCTCTATTTTCCAGAATCGAAATGAAAATTAAGTCATTATATTTTAACAAATAATCTACAGAGAACACTTATGATCCCACCACTTTGTGGCTTATAGTGCACACAATTGTGCTAGAGAGCCATAACTCTTGCATAAGCACCTTTTTAATTGTAAAAGACAGAAGTCCCCCCAAATCTGTGGAAATGATCAACATCTGAAATCCAAGATAAGATCAAACAGCATTAAAGCGTGGCACAACAGAGCGTCAAAAGTTTTCAGCAATATCTTCTAACCCTGCGCATTATATCATAAGTACCATTTTAGTCGAAAATCTCTGCAGCGAACACGGCCATGTGATCCTCGTGGCTGCAGCCGAAGACGATATAAAGAAGTTCACTCAAATATTGGTACATATTCTGCCCTCCCAAAATACTGCTTAGGTTCGTATGCAATCCTGCGCCCTTGATTACAGACCGACTCTGGGAAGTCGGTGCAAAACTTTTTCATACGCGGTCGAGAGAAATGAAAGGGGAACTAAGGTAGAGGCGCTAAAGCAGAAAATATACCAAAGAATGAAATGAAGAAGGACAAGGTCAGAGGGACAAAGATGAAATGCCAAAATATATTTGGGTGAGACAACGAAAGTGGAGAGAGAGAGAGAGAGAGAGGAATTTTAATATTAAAGAGGATGAGTGGGTCGGTGGGGCGGTGCTGATATGGGAAGCAAAAAGTGGAGGTGACAGTGAGAGGAAGATTCATATTCTTCAGCGGGAGGATGATGCAGAGAGACAATCAATACCTTCCTACAGTCATACGAGCAGAATGAAATGAGTGAGAGACGGTTTGAGAGAACTGGCAGGAAAAAAAAAAAGATGCAAGCGAAGGATCAGGTCAGGGAGAGGTGGAGATTAGGAGCGAATGCAGTGAACTATGGATTGAACTAGAAGTGAGTGGAGGTGAAGGGGAGAGAGAATTAGACTGTGAATGGAAGGAAACGGGGAGGAAATGATGCGTTAAGGAGGCTCACTTTGAGCATTGTTTCTCCCCCTTCATCTTCCCCTCTTTGTCAGCTTTATTTTTCTTCAATCTCCTTTCACATCTGTTCCTTCTCTAAGGTGCTCTGCGTAGCATGTCATCATCTAATTAACTCCGCCACCACGGCGTAATTAAACGCACCGAGAGCGATCGTGTCCGCGGTGTGGCTGGTGCTAGCGTTTATCAAAAGTCCGCACATTTCCAAGGAACCCTGGCTTGAGGGTCTCAATTTTACACAAATTGAACTCAGGCTGTCAGCAGTTCTGGGAACCCCCCCC
>NW_022280041.1:8774058-8781932 GCF_004355925.1 Anarrhichthys ocellatus | reverse complement strand
CCCCCCCCCCCCCCCCCCCCCCCAAGATAAGAAGCTGGTTGTCATGTATTGAGATGAGGCAAACGATGGTTTCCCTCCCTTCTGCTGGTGTCGTGCTCCGGTTCTCTCCCTCGTTTCCTCCATCGACCTTTCGCCCATCTCTCCTCCTCCTTTGCTCTTCTGTGTCCAATCAATCCTTTTATCTACCGTCTCTCTACTTCTATCTCCTCATCTTTCAGTCCTCCCACTCTCTTTCTCTCTCTCT
Source organism: Anarrhichthys ocellatus (assembly GCF_004355925.1). Classification (NCBI taxonomy): domain Eukaryota; kingdom Metazoa; phylum Chordata; class Actinopteri; order Perciformes; family Anarhichadidae; genus Anarrhichthys; species Anarrhichthys ocellatus. Next base: position 8,781,688 of record NW_022280041.1, on the reverse strand, counting down.
CTCTCTCTCACACATCGTCTCCATGCTATGCCAAGTCGAGTTCAAGAGTTACTGCCGGCATACGATATGAAGCGGCGTTGAGGGAGAGAAAAAGCTTTTGTGTGTCTTTTAAATGAAAAATTGCTCTGAATTAGCACATTGAATCTGATGAGATAATATTCTCACATAGACTGGCATTGTAACTAATGCTCCATATGTCTAAATATTCATCATTAGCCGTTCATACAATCTGTAGTCATCATTCACGCCTCATGTCACCTGAGCCTAGTTAACCATAATTGCAAAAAGAAAAAGATGAAATCCAAGACAGAAACAGTGATTAGTGTCTGGGTAGTCCTGGATCTACCTGTTCCAAGATGAGTATTTCATTTGAAGTATCCTGTCACAATGGCACCATTGCCATCAGAATATCCAACAATAGAGCTGCGTGATGCTTCATTTGTCAACTCCGAAAGAACGGCGTAGTTAAAGATGGCGACATTGTTATTTTATCACACAGGTGACATATTGAAATTGAGTGTGTGGAATTCAGGAACATGGCAGGAAACCTTTACAGTGACAGCAGAGCAGCTGTAACGCACTCGTAGCCAGACGATGTGCACATATGGTAAGAGGAGCGTCTTGTGTTATCAGGAGTCTGTTGTGGTACAGAAGGTCAGATGTGAAATAGCTTCATTACCTTTTCACTGAAGTGGATAAAACCTGTTCTGAAGGTTTGTGTGTCATTTGTTGCGGTTGATTTGACAATAGCCACCTAGCTCCGTCACACTGCTTCATATTCACTAAACCTTGCTGACAATTTTGGTTGAAGCGGCCATTCAGACGTGAAGCATCGTGCGGCTGCCGCTCCGTCTTTTGGAGGGGTTGTAATCACTCCAAGTGCTAAGTGCTAACTCTTAGCTTCACATTTGTTCATTCCCCACGCCTCTTTATTTGAGGTAGTTGACGCAGGCGAGTTAGCGACAGATCGAAGTATTGTCCAAGATGATGTATAAGTTATTAAAAAACTGTCAATGCTAAATATCCAAGTGGTGATTTAAGTTAACAACATACTAGTATTAATTGTGGGATATCAGAGCATCTCACACGAGAGCTTAAATATCATCTTCTTCATTCTACCATACATGCACATTAATTCATACGAATCTGGTTGGTGGGATTATGTCTTTTACAGTAATACTCGTCTCTCCTCTCAGCAGAATTTTGTCCCACGTCTTCACTTATTTACATCAGCTTGTGCCTCGGCCAAGTTCTAAAAGGTTGAGTCATGTTTTGAAAGGAACTCTGGGATGATCTCTCAGACCTCTATTCAGCTGTTTTTCTATTTTTCATCTCGTGTGCTGCTTCATCAGAAGAGTTCCACTAATACTTGCGATACTGCTGCATAGTTGCCCTGCAACTCTGCTCTGTTTCTACCAGCAGGCTGCAGAACTGGTCCTACTGGGTTCTAGTGCAACACGGGGGGGGGGGGGGGGGCTGAGTCGCGATGCACCCTGAGTCAGCATTTACTCAGCATGACTAGGGGGAAATGCATCATACCTTGATCATAACTGCAAATGTCAGAGCAAGTTTGACTACAGGCAGCCGTGGCCTTTCAGGACACACACTCGTGTGCATGCAAACACCACTGCTACAAGGTTATCTCCTCCTGCTTACACACACGCACATGTTTGTGTGTGCCTGTGTTACTCAGCATTTTTTTAATGAATCAAATTGGGCCAGAGTTTTGCCTTGGGGGGAGAGAGAGAGAGAGAGAGAGAGAGGCAGGCGTTGTTGGTGCACTGTGTTGTTCTTGCCCGTCACACACAACTGCACACACTCATTCTCTAAGGTGACTGTAGCACAGACTCAGCCCTGCTTTTTTAATGTGGCCACTTATTAGCTTCAAATCAAATTGTCCTCTAACCTGATGTCCTGGGACGCTCACTCTTCCCTCTCCTCCTCCCCCCTCGCTGTTCTTTATTTCCTCTGGTGTCCGCGTTGATGGCCTCGAATTAGGACACTGTCTACCACTCAGGTGATGTCTGGCGGCTGAAGCTGAGCCCGTTAACCCTTTTCGCACATCCAACCCCCCCGCGTCTCATTCGATCCTCTCGCGGTTAACGGATCTTGTATCGTCCTGGTAATAAATTGTGGCAAAGTACTTACGTGACAAAAATAACACCGACTCGCACGCACGGAGCGACAAAAACACACACACACACTGAAAGCTAAACACAATGACCTTCCTCCACTTCTCTCCCACTCTCCCTCCCTTGCTCATCAACGTCTATTTGTCCATCTCTAGTCAGCGTCCTCACATTCGCCTCTCTCTCCACATCTTTTACACACTCCAATTTGGGCAGCGCCTGCGAAGCGCTTCATGGGAAATGAAAACATGCGTGAGGCGAGGTGGATGACAACAGAATGAGCTCTCTCTCTCTCTCTCTCTCTCTCTCTCTCTCTCTCTCTCTCTCTCTCTCACTCTGTAATGACTCTGTAACGCTGACACTGCTGATCCCACTGAGAATGAACAGCAGCTCTGCAGCATTCAGCCCCTTTCAGCATCACTTTTGGGTTCCTGCCTCCGAGACTCCTCCCTGCGGTGCGCCCACTGGGCTGGGATCCAGAGTCAAACCCTCAACACGCTGGTGGGATTACATTTCCTCTCTAGTGGTGGAAAATCCTAGGAATCCCCCCCGTACGCGGTTGATGCCGTGACCATTTCACCTGTTGCCACCGTGACCTGGATAAAGAAAATGAATAACTGCATGGTTGTCTTTGTCTGCTGTAGTTCAAATGTCCCGTTGTCCCTCCTCCTGCTCATCTATGTTTTTAGAAGTTTAGTTAAGCTCCGTTCCGGCGCAGATTGCTGCCAGCTCGCTCCTGTGCTGTGATGCTAAATTACAGTTTGACTCAGCTGCAAGGCTCTTGTATTGTTTTACATTGGAAACCAGCAGATATGGTCGGTAATGACAAAGCATCACGATCCATTAGTCTGACAGCTTTTAGTTCTCTCTCAATCTGTTTGTTGTCACTTGGGCTCTCTTTCCCATTCCGCGTGTCATATCAAATCTGTTCTGTTTTTAGTCTTTTGTTTACTCGCACCTTTTTGTCTTTCTAAATGTGTTTCCATCTGTTCCCGGAACTATTGATCTCCCCCTTTTCCTCAGTTTGCTTCTCCTTTATCCTCTATCCTATTCTTTTCCACTGGGGGTGACTGTGGCTCACTGGCTTAAGAGGGTTGTCTGGTAACCGCAGGGTCAACGGTTCTATCCTCGACCGGGACGTGCCACGTGTCGAAGCAAGACACTGAACCCCCGGGCGCCTGTCATTGGCAGCCCACTGCTCCCTATATACAGGGATGGGTCAAATGCGGAGGTATGTGTATATGTATATGACAATAAAAAGGGTTTCTATTCTGACTGACAAGTCATTGCGCGCACTGACGCTTCTTTGACTCACAAGTTTTGCCGTGAGCTCAAAAACATTTTCATCACTGCTGAGTCATCTTCACATTTCTCTCCAAATCAAACCAGGGAGCTAGCTTTTTGTTTTTTGATCACCTATATCCAAGTAAACCAGTAGATTTAAATAGCACGTTAACGGTCTTAAAATCTGGTTTAGCCACTTAGCTGATGAACTAAACTACTAATACTTTTGATTCTTTTCATGCACACACGGCGTGCTTTAGTGCCAAATGCCGTTAAGTACGCCTGTGAACACACGAACATGATACACAACGTACTCCCTTGTGTTAATAAGTCCATCAATGTTACATACATGTCATTTTTATTATTTATATCAAGTCCAGAGAACAATATTGACTTTGGCAAAATTAAATCAAAACAGAAAGGAAACAGTAATGGTTAAGTCATTATTACTATGTAGTTGGCTCTGTTGTGTGTGTGTGTGTGTGTGTGTGTGTGTGTGTGTGTGTGTGTGTGTTTTTTTGGGTGTTTGTGCTTGCCAGTTTGTGTGTTGTGTGCTGTGTGTGCTTCTTCAGTAGATCTTTTTCAGCCTTGTTATAATCAACATATATTTTTTTGTTCTAATCTGGAAGATTTTTTTGTCAAACAAAAAAATCACACATTGTATTGTTTTGGATCCTAACATCATTCCCCAGAAAACTTCTGAAAAACAGAAACACATGGTGCGACAAGTAACATCGTTTTTATATATATACTATATATATATGTACTTTCAAGTTTGCTCTTTTTGTGTTTTCTCATTTGTCAGTGTCTCTGTGCCGTTGATTCAGTCGTCCCAGAATGAGTTTCACAAAGTCTTGAAGAAGAGTTTATATCATGAGTGGCTTCTGTGGTGCTTCTGTCATTTATATATATATTTTTATCTACTTCCTTTCTGAAAACATTCACTGTTTGGATTTAAAGTGAATCCATGTGGCACAATGGAGTCTGAAGTCACAAAAAACGAGTTTACCCCCCCTTAACGTTTGCCGCTTCCTGACCATGCTACATTGCTGGAAATAGTGATTTATTCCGATTTTGCTCTTCCTTCACTTTGGGCGGACCGCTGCTAATCTTTATTTATATATATATATATTTTTTAAACATTTATTCCGTTCACAGCATTAGCAGAAAGCGCTAAACATTTTTAAAACACAAATGGAGTCTGGTTGACCGGATTGCCCCCTTCACAAACATTCATATACATGTGCGCACATGAACACACACACAGGCACACGTACACACATCCCTAACCTGTCAATGCATGCATACTTATGCACCCATTAGCATTGTTCATTTAGTTTGGTCCAATATCATCCGGCGTCCAATACAATCTTGTCTTTCAGAAATGCTCGCGAGCCGATGTTCCATCACTGCACCCCCCTGTCTCCTCCACTTTGTAATCCATATCGACTCCATTGTAATCCCAATGTCTTTCTTTTAATAATGTCTGTGCTGCACACACGCTTTTTTTTTTTTTCCAGCCAGTATCGATTGATCATGTCCAATGCTCCCCGGCTCTGTATTTATGCTCCCATAATCCGCAGGCACGGCAAGCCAAAAAATCATTGCCCCAGCCACAGAGGACACATAAAAGTCACAATCATTGTGTTTTGGAAAAGAGTTTCAAAATGGCCGTCAGTGTTGGAATCCAAAAAAAAAACATAACGTGACAAAACAGGGCGATGCCATCCAAATCCCTCTTGCTGTTTCTCCCTTCTAACCGGTTGTGGTGTTGTTTCTGATCCAGTGTAAACCCTCGTGTTGCTGTGTGGGGGCTGAAGCCCTAGAGAGCTGAAGACTGTTTCTATTCGTGTGTAGGCTTTACTGAGATCCACGCTGAGCTCGCGCCATCTTTGTCGCTGCTATATAACCTCTGTTCTGTTGCTCTATTGATGTGTTCCTCTGTTGGATTATGTCTCTCCCTCTGTGACTATATATATATCATTCACGTTGTCTGTTCTTACATCTGTCACTCTCTGTTATCTAGCTGTCTCTAAGTTTTGTTTTCGTGTGTTCCTGCTTTCTTTCCCGTCTTGTATCACTTCATTTTTAATGATACAGCTTGAGCTCAGCCTTTAGTATTGAAAGACTCAGCCGTTCTGTTTCTCCCTTTCTTTCTAGTCACATCTCTCTCCCCACTTGTTTTTCCCCCATCCATCAATATTCAGATCATCTTAAAATAGCCTCTTAAAAAGTCTTCACCCTAACCCCAGGTACACTTCCCTCTCTTTTTTTTTTTTTTTTTTTTTTAAAAGTCTCCAATGGCAAATCAAGAGGCCGCACAAGTGAGACTTAATTTCACTCGTCTCTCTTCATCTAAACTCACACCCGTCCCCTCCTTTTCTGCAATCACTTCACCTCACCTGTCCTGCTCCCTCACTTTCTCCCATGATTCCACCTCTTTGCCCCCCTCAAACCAAGATCTGTCTCACAGACCCTTTATCCCTCTAAACGTTTTTTTAGTTTTTTTATTACATTCCAGAACCATCTACACAACGCTTTCCTCCAGTTCCTCAGCACTCCTTCCGTCCTTCCCCGTTTGCCTCCCCCTGTCTTTGACGCTGCTCGCTTTCCCGGTATTGACCCCGGTGTTAGAGTTGGAGTTGGTGGTGTTATAGGCGTGGATGTAGCCCCGCTGGAACTCGCAGCGTGGCCCGAAGACCCCGGCGCTGTCCTCGTCGCTGGCCGTCGAAGACGTCGTGCTTGTCGTCGAGGCGCACTGCACCAGCATGCCGTGGAGAGACTGGCTCCGCCTCGTCCAGATCACGCTCATCCGCTTGGCGTAGTTGACGGCACCGTAGCGCTTTGCCACGGTCGTGGCTGCGTCCGTCGCGAGGGCGACAGAGGAGCTCATGTCCAGCGAGTGCCGCCGTTTGCTAACGGTCCCGCTCGCGGGGCTCAGAGGGGATAGAGGGCTCTGGTAAGCCTGTGAGGAGTTCCATTTGTCCCTGTCTCGCGGAGGGATTCTCCAGTCCAACCGCTCTGAGTCACCCAGGGGTGCTGCCAGAGAGAAACTGGCGCAATTGGTCAGTTCTCGCTCCAGACGGGGTCTCGGGCGGTCCCTGGAGTGTGACTGACGGGGTAGGGTGGATGAAGGGGAGTAGTAGAGGGGAGTTCTGTCACTTTCAGCGGTGTATTGCAATGCCTTCTCCAACTTTCTCTGCCTCACCACTAATGCCATCTCACATGCTGACCCTGTTGTCGTGGAAACAACCCCCCCAGCTGAAAGAAAGTGCTCCAGGTTGACTTTAGGCTTGGGCCGGGGCTTTGGAGGGAGTTTTGGAGGCAAAGAGGAAGCAGGATCGGCTTCATCCTTCTCCTTGTCTTTCTCCTTCTCCTTCTCCTTCTCCCCTCCTCTCTTGGATGACAGGCCGTTGGGCAGGACCACCATCATCACATCCCCGGCACCATTTGATTGGTAGCACCCGCTGCCGTTTCCCCCTTTGTCCCCGCCCCCTCCGCCTCCACCCTGACAGCAGGCCCCGCCTCCCGCCTCGTTGTTGCTGTTGTGGCATATCGTGTGGTCGCCGTGATGGCAAACACGGTGGCGAACCATGAGCGCCACGGTGAACACGAGTAGGGTGACGACCACGACACCGCCCACCAATATGGTGAGTGTCCCGCCCAGGAAATGGGCTTGGAGAGAGCGGCATGCTGGGTAAACATCCTTGGTTGAGAACGTGGCGCAGCCCAGGACTTTTGTTGCCGCCAACGACGTGATTGAGTCATCAAAAATGACTAGCACACACAGGTTATAGTCCACGCCGGAAACCAAGTTCTTCAACAGGAAGCGGTCGCTGGTCGATGGTAGAATCCTAAAGAGGGATAAAAAGACAAAAAAGTAGAGGTCGGTTAAATAAACACAGCCTACTCTGCGTAGGTTTTGCAGTGAAATGTAAAATAGCTATAGGAACTCTAAGCTTAGCCTGAATATTCTGACAACTGCGGAACTAAGGAGGAGGGGTTGAATATTGGACAAGAAGCAGCGGAAGGGGGGGGCTGAAAAGATGACTATAAACAGTGCAAGAGTGGATACTGCAGGAAGGGGGAGAGAGGGAAAATGAGGCTATTGATGGAGAGCGAGCCCAGGGAACATGAAAAGAGAACTCTGTCTTGTCATTCCGTGTGTGTGTGTGTGTGTGTGTGTGTGTGTGTGTGTGTGTGTGTGTGTGTGTGTG
>NW_022280041.1:8765642-8774048 GCF_004355925.1 Anarrhichthys ocellatus | reverse complement strand
GTGTGTGTGTGTGTGTGTGTGTGTGTGTGTGTGTGTGTGTGTGTGTGCATACTTGAATCCCTGCGAGAAGCAACCGGCGAGCCATTTTGTAGGACCGTACGTTTGAAAAAGATATGTATTAAAAAAAGAAGAGACCATTTTAGGTTATAACGTTCAGGGCTAGGACTACGCTGAAGCTGGGACATTTTGTGGTTTTGATAAGAGAGATGTATTTCGCTAAGATGTGTTGAAAAGTGAGGCTGTGAGTTGTATTTTGACTGCAAACGTGTTCCTGTGCGCGTCGTCTGTAATGAGCGAGTGCTTGCGTGGGATAATAAAGAGTGCTTTGAATGTGTCCTCATTTCAAGTGTTCGAGCAGCGGCTCCAGCTAACTAACAGGGGAGAGGTGAACAATAGAGTGACATAACTCGTATGCGCTCGCCTCAGTGTGTGCATGTGTTTGTATTTAGCACACGCTAGAATAAAGACATCTGTGTGTGTTTTCCTGGGTTTGTGTTGGTGACATGCGAGGGTGAAGTGTGTGTGTGTGGGAGACTGTAGCACAGCTCGAGTGTCTGTAGCTGATGGGTATGACTTTGCCCTCTGCCGTCCAATCCTCTTGTGTGGGCAAGTGTGTGTTTGTGCATCGCTGCGTCGCTACTGTGAATATTTTGTCAGTGATTTTGTTGTTGTTGCTGCTGCTGCTGCTCTCCCTCCTCGCGCTACATCAAAGGGCTTATTTGTATCGTCTGTTGCTAACCGTTCCAGCTCCCTTCAGTCTTGAGCTACATCCTATAAATGCCTTCTAGTGTGACTCAGACACCAGGGGAGCCACTACAGAAGGTCCCTAACCTTAATCTGTTTCAAGATAAAGAGACCAAGGACGGCAACAACTCAGCCTACTTGTGGTTTTCTTTAGTTTTGACTTGGGGGTAATTTAGCTGCTGTCTCTTAAGCAAGTATCGTTGAAGAAATAATGGGGTGATGTGTCTTCCCAGATAATTTAGCATTATTAAAAAAGAAGGAGGCGGCATACTCAAGGCAATCCCGGGGCCAGACCCTTGGATTTGGGTTACGGTACAGCCAAGTAGGAATATTGATCACTGTATTTTCACGGCCTTCTCGAGGCTTCAACGTGAACGAAATTGTAATTTTCCTGAACAAATGCCCAGAATTGTAACTGTTGCACAGGTATGATTCAGGATTAAAAGGGATTTGTCTTTTTTGCAAAGACCAGCGTGTGTTGGGAACTCGGTATGTGCTGCCTTAGCGAAAAACTCCTGGAAATGATTTGAATAGCAAGCGCTGGCCCAGAAAAATACCTCCAAACTCGTGATTTCCAGCAGACGCTCGGTATGATTTAATAAGGAATTTCGATGCACTGTCCGTCACTCCCAAGGACCAATATATTCTGAGCGGACACATGGGGTGTTTTCATTAATACCAGCCTCATCCCGTGATCATTGGGTGTTCATAAATTGCTTCCAAACACTGTCACAGCTTGGCGATTCAAACTTATTCTGAGTGCTGGAGCAATTTAGGATGGATGTTACCATGGCAAAGGCTGGCTCAACAGTACTAAGCATCTCCTCCTGCAATATTCACAATATTCACAATATCCACACTAGACTGCTTCCAGTCAGCTCTTTGTTTTCGAAGAGTAAACACTGACATGACCAACCCTCTCGTTGGGTCCCGGCAAACTCCAAACAAGAGTACAAAATTGAACAATAAAAGTAGTGGGAATGCTGCTATCCATTCTTACCATGCTTAAATATATAAGTCTCCTTCAATTAATGTCTTCACTCGAAGAACTGTTTCTCTTCACGCAGCCTTGTGAAATGATGGACACTGACTGTTTTTCAAAGAGCGAAACTTCAGAGCAATAACTGAAATTGGGAAAGAGATTAGCCAAAAAGGTTTTTGAGGAAGGGCTTTTTCTTGAAAAGTGAAATCAAACCAAAGCATTATAACTAAATATCTGAGGAATGAAAACCCCAAAATGAAAGCCTGTCTCGGGCAATCAGTCACACGGGGGAGATATTGGCTTGTCCCCGGTAAAGTCCCCCTAGTACTAAGACAGTTGGTCCTCAATCAGATTTCCCGCTATGAAATATGCAGGAAGCAGCACTTGTGTTTCTGAATAAAAGGCCCCGGTCATATTGTCGGCGTATAAAAGCCTGGTGTCACTTCACCCAGAGCCCTTTACTGTGCAGAATTGATAGAACCCGCCCGGTGGAGAGACTCGGCCATCACTGCGGGGAGTTCCTGTAACAAAGGTTACATTACAATGGGTTCTGATTCGCTGTTGCTCTCATGTCTTTTTTTTCACCTCTTCGCCCATGACGCCCAGTGTCTCAGTTTGATTAATAGCGCCGATATGTTGTTGCATGCTTTATTGGATTCAGTGCTGAAAAAGAAACTGTATTGCCAAAGCCTTATGCAAGCAATATTTGCGCTGATTCCCTTTCGGCTTCCTGATATATGGTTTTGTTATGAATTGTACTGCACCAAATGAATTGGTGTGTGTGTGTATATATATATACTGTATGTAGATTCAAACAACTGAGTGCTCTTTGCAGTCTATACTAGGCCAGGCAATATGGAGACAATCTAATATCAATATATTGTTTACCAAATACCTTAATGTCGATATTTCCGCTTTTTTTTGATAAATAATCTTCAGTAATATATATTTAATGACTAAGTGAATAAAGGCAAATACGAACAGCCTGGTAAGTTCAAAAGATGACATCACTTTACTGTAGTGCAGCTTTCAAAATCCAGGAAAAGACGACACATGTCATGTTATGATATCCAAAGACAATATCAATATAATATTGATATCTGGTGCAGCCCTAGTCTATCCTTCTTCTGGATGTATGATAAACTGCTGCACGGCATCAAGCTATTCAATTGGTTGAGTCATTTTTTCCTAATCCTGCCATTATTAAATACCGCTTCTTTTATTCCCTATATCCTCCATCCTCCCCTCTATCCGTCCTTTCAGCTCCTCTTCGATCCTCCCTCCGTCCATCTATCCTCCTTATTCTCTTTCCATCCGTCTTTTATGAACAGATTTCCCCATTTTCGCTGATCGTTCCCTCGCTCTTATCTCTCCATATCCTCCGCCCTTTTTCATTGCTATTGTAATCGGCCATCCTGTCGTTCCCTCAACCTAAATCTGCAGTCGGTGCACTCCTTTTCTTTTTTTTTTTTTTTTTCAAGCTCTTTCTTGGCACCTTACCTTTTTAGTTGTGTTCATTCCCCCTCCTCTCTCTCTCTCCCTCTCTTCTCTCTCTTCTCTCCCTCTGCAGCCAATCGGCTCTGCTCGCTGCAAATCCCTCTGCTATTCTCACCGGGCTCCAGCTGACCCCCTAGCCTCTCTCCTTTCTGCAGTCACTGTGTTATGTCTCTATTAGCCACAGCTATAACCGTGTACCATTATTTAGCATCCAAGGTCATTCCTCCTCCTCCTCTCCCCTCTCAACATTTCCTCTATAGCTGCCTCTGCTCCTCCTGCCTCCTCATCCTCCCCCCTCCTCGCTTCCTTCATCGCTGTCACCTCTCCATTTGCCCACATCTTATATTTCTCATCCTCCCTCTCCCTGTATCACCACTCTCTCCCCCCCCCCCCCCGCCCCACCACCTCTCCCTTCTCTTATGAGATTGTGATTCACCTCTCCAGTTGTTGTTTTTTTGCAAAAGAAACAGGCAAGCGAATTCGCTGAAATATACATGGCATTGACAAACACATGCATCTTTGATATGCTGATTCACTCCCACTCGCTGCATTATGCATTTTTAACTATATTTACATCCCACGTTGTCACATGTGCATGCGAATGTGCGGCTTTGTGGACACATGGAATACTATTCCCCTAAATCCCCCAGTACTCTTGATACCGATATCTTCCATGAATATAAAGTGCTCCCCTTATGACTTGGACCAGTGCTCTGGAATAAGATGAATTGATTGAATGGCTGTGTCGAAGAGACAGGGCTGTTGTTCTCATCGCAGTCCGGTGTATTCGCAGACACCGGCGTTGTGCGCCGTAACCCGACGTGCCAAGCGTGTGTGTGTGCGCGCCCGTCTCTGCGCTTCTAATTACGGGTAAACCCCGCAAAAAGGCGCGAACGCACACAAACAGATGCAGGGAGGAAGTCGGAGAGAAACGAGGGAGTGCTTTGTTCAAGCTGGTGACACAGAAACGAGTAATTATTAGTACCCGGGAGAGGGAGAAGAAGAAATGAGTGATAGCAAGGGGATAAAGGAGTGGTAGAATCATGTCCCCTCTTTCCTCGTCTTTTTCTTCCTCTTCTTTCCTTCTCTCGTTGTTTCATTCCTCCCTCTCTCCTCTGACACCAGACAAGAATTGGCACGGAGAGACGGAGTGGAGAGAGGGATGGAAAGAAAGACGAGGAGGAACAACAAAGCAATTATCTCCTCTTCTGGCTGACATCTGTGCTGCCCTCATTTCCTTTTCTCTGCCATGTCATGTCTCATGTCCGTCCACCCTTTCTCCCATTTTTGGTCTTGATTTGTCGGACTGTTTACTGTCTCATTGGCTGTCTCCCTCAATTTTGTCTGATCTCTTCTTCTGTTTTTCTTGATCTGTCTTTCTGTCAATCCCCACCCTGGATTTTGTTTCATCCCTCCTTCTGTCTTTTCGCTTTCCTTAATCTATCCTTCTCACTCGGCTCTCCCTCATTTGGCCTGATTTTCCTGCGCTGCCTTCTTCTCTCTCATTCCCGCTTCTTTATTTCTTTTTTTTTTTTTAATGAAAATCCCCCAGTGTTTGTCCACGTCCCTCATTTCTATCTCCCCGTCTCACCCTCCCACCTTCCTCCGACCCCGCCGTATAATATGAGTTGACATATGTATTGAATGCTGACCCTTTCTCTTTTACTTCCCTCCTCTGCCTCTGATGCGAGGTGACACGTGTATTGACACAGTAGTTTAACACTTAATTACGTCTTCCCCTGGGGGGGTCCAACTCTCAACCCCATTTCATCCCTCCCCTATCCTCTCCTCCATCTTCTTGGCTGTCCTTTATCTGCCTTTCTTTCCCCCTCTTTCCACATCTGCGTGCCTCCCTGCTGCCCCACTGTTATATCTCTCCTTACATCCTTATCCATCCCTGCCTCAGCAGATGCACTTATCTTCTTTCTGCTATGATGTCTTGTAATGGTTACCAGGCACAGAACAGGGCTAAAATAGGATGCTGATATTTGTTTCCTCAGTAATAGCATAGTGTGCAATACGAGGAGCCATATGCAGCATGATATAAACTCAAAAGCATCTCTGGATGTTTGATTTCTCCAGATGAGGAGACTAGTTTATATAGTATATCACATAGTTTAGTGCAGCAAGTCTCCGTGTATTTTAAAATATATTTACAGACCAGATCTGCTTTCCTTTTGATATATTCGTCGAACACACCGCGTAATTAGCGGCAGCAAATGATTGTTAATGCCATGCACTTTGCGGTTTCCAGGTTCTACGTTCTTAAATAATGTCATTCCCCTCCCCCCCTCTGTTGCTCATTAACAGTGTTCTCGTCTGTCGGTGTCTCAGCGTGCTCCTTTCTGCTCTCAGCCCGGTGTCACTTTTGAACTGTGCGTCCTGTTATTCCTGAGGCTTTTACTTTCATTATTCTCATTATTTCTTAAGCTCTGCATGATCCGACTTCCTCCTCTCTCCGTCCCTGTGATCCTTTCTGTTCCCATTAAATTGTACGTCACACTTGGCACTTCTACAGTGCCCAGCACGACGGTTGGGCCTGTGGTGATTGGGGGCAGGAATTGTGAAGATTGTCAAAAGCCCCTAACTCTCCCGCCTGCACACTTAAAACACTCCTGAACTTAAAAACAATCATTTGCCTCTGACATGTACAAGTGGCTTACAAGTACCCCCACCGACATACCAGTGATTCATAAGGTATTGTCAACTTCTATTCCAACAGATTGCCAATGATTGGAAAAGGTTCGGTAGCACAATAGAGAGCAACAGACATGTCAGATTCTCCCAGTTGCACTTAAAGCTTTGCATCAATATTATCTGTATTATTATTGTCCACCGCTGTATGTTGTGTGTTGGTTTACAACTGAACTGAAACGGGAAAACTTGAAAAACGGCAACTAGAACTCTGGCTGCGAAGAGACACCGAATTTTCTAACAGATGGTACCAGAGGTCGCAATCGCCGCCTCATAAACATGACGGGACATTCTTTCTCCTGTCCTTTGTCCTTCAGGTAGGCCGTACCCATGTGTGGGCAAAAAGAAGCACAATGCCAATTCAATCATTGCCCACATTCAGTCAGCAACCGTTGTAAAATCCTTGGTTATTGTATTCGCCGGGCCCTCCTCAGAATATCTGAATGCCATCAAGGACATTTCCTTGGCGATCAAATCAAAGTGTGCCACTGTAACATTGTGGCAAAGCTCCAGTGGAGGCAGCTCAATCGGCGGTGTCGGGGGAGCTGAGGGGTGACGTGGTGCCCAGCGGGGACGCCACATGGACGGCATCCCACCTGGCACTGTCACACAGATGCCAGTAGAATTAGGCAAGCCATGCAAAGAAATGGAGGCTGGTGTTGTACAGCTTGTGACTGACCTTTTTTTTTAAAGATGATTAAATCTGGCAGCCACCCAATGTGCTTTACCTTTCTGTAGTATATATTTAGATGTCTACCTTTCCTTGCTTATCTTTCTCCTCTCTCTGCTTTCTACTCTTTCTGTCTCGCTTCGCCCCCCTTCCTCAGCTCAACTCCGCTGGGCTGGCGTGTGTGTTTTTTTTTCTTTTTCTTCTTCACAAACATTCAGTGGCAGCAACAATGACGACAACAAAATAGCGACACAAATCCCCGATAGAAAGCATGACATCTCACTCGCCCATTCTCTCCTTTTGAATTCGTAAGCCGGACTCCTCTCTTCCCCCAGCCTCGCTAGCTGCCGTGAGACCGCGGCCGCCACTGGCACGTTGATAGCATGATAGAATCTATACTGGAAGTCCCTGACTGCAGTGAGTGGCGGGCCTCCTTTTCAAATGCTGCTCCCCCACCCTTCCATTTACTCTTTATCTGTCCTCCGAGACTGATATCCCGGCTTCCTCCCTCAAAGCCCTCAGACTTCTCGTCTCTTCTTTCAACCTTTCCGCTTCTCTTTTCCAATCCGTTCAAATTTATATCTCAATTTCACCTTTTGAGATAGCCGCCACGTCTCTATCTCTCCTTCGAGACAGCCATCACCCTCCCTCCTGTTTTTTTTTGGCGGCGCGATTTGTTTAGGGTTTAGTCAAACTTCGGATCGCTTACTCCCTCCCCGCTGAGTTCCAGCGTCTCCCCTGTGCCGCTTTGCCTTGGCTCAGTCATTCACGCTTATCTCCCCTCTATTTCGCTGCTCTGGGAGTCTCTCTGTGTCTAACGGCATTTTCTTGTCTCGAGCTGCACAGCTGAGGCCTCACCTCTACAGATTTCAATATTCCTTTAAAGTTTGTTCCCTCTGCGAAAGGACAGTTTACCCGTGTTGCCTTTTTTGTTTGCAAGAGCGAAATTCAGCCAACGCAACTGGGAATTTGAGGTAATACTGTAAACAGCTGTACAACTGACAGCAATCCAATACTACCTTTTTTTATCAATCTCAATGTTCAGATTTTGTGGTGAGGCCACTATAGAGCTCCATATGCGCTGGCTGCTACTATGAGACACCTTTTACTTGTTAAGTAGCAAGACAGCTCTCCTAATAATAGAGTATTTTCCGCAGAGGAGTTAATGCAGCTGATCAGCGAGGGAGCTAAGATCTCATTCGGTTCATTCAATTCAATCTTGTAATTAGTTCTCTGTGTGTAATTGCCATAAATGTGTCATGGGACTGTACACAATCTGCACTTGTCTGTTTCGATATTGCATTTCGGTTTGACACCGCATCGCCCCGTCTCCATCTCTTCTCACTATTTTCCTTTGTGTTCTTTTTTTAATTTAATTTCGGGATCCTTTCCATCTCTTTCTTTTATCCTAATGTTTCTGAGGGCTATTTTCGCATTCGCTACGTTGGTCCTCCCACTTCCACACTCCTTCCATACCCGGGTGTATTTCGTTTTCTCTCGTACTCTATTTCAGTGATGGATTTAAATACTTCCTCTCTCCACCCTTGCTTCATTGCTTTTTCCTTGAGGGTCCTTTAAAGCCACCACTCTGTCGTCTCCCCCTTATTATCTGTCATTCTCCCACCTTACACCCATCCTTTCATCTCAATCTCTCCCAAGGTGATTTGGGTAGAGCCTCCCATCTTCCCCTTCTCCCTCAATCCTTTTCTTCTTCCTTCTGAAATTCTCTGAGGCCTCATTCCTACCTTAAAATTTGCCCGTTCCTCCTTGGCTTTATTCATCACTCGAACTATTAGTTCCCCCTCCCCATCCATCTCTC
>NW_022280041.1:8760455-8765542 GCF_004355925.1 Anarrhichthys ocellatus | reverse complement strand
CCCCCCTCACCCCTAGCCCCACCCCCCTACCCCCACGCCCCTACCCCCCCACCCTAACACCACGCCCCCAACCCCCCTCCCCCCCCCCCCCCCCCCATTCACCCGTGGCTGCTATCTTCCTCAATCCTTCAGATTACACCCGCACACAGTTTTTCATATTTCCAATCATCTTTCCATCTGCCTGACTTCCCTGTTGTCTTCCTGCCATATGGCTAGCTCCCTTTTACCCCTTCTCAATACCACTTACAGCAGCACACCATCTTATCTGAGGGGGAAACCACATTCGGACCCTGCATTACTGCGGAGTGCAAAACAAACGCAAATAACGTCATGATGGCAGTCGGTCCCCGACGTCTGCTCCCCTTCTCTCATTCCCTCATACTGTCACTGCTTCAGCCGCTGCTCTGCTGCAGCAACCTCCCCTACACATAAATGTTTCATCGGTCTTTTTACTGGTAAATAGAGAGGCAGTTGACTTTGGATTCATGTCAGCAAAATTTGGGAACAGCACAGTAGTAGTATTGTACATGCAAGTACACCAAGTACTAAAACCCAAGCCACACTGTCATATTTTGGAAAAAACAAGACTTCCTTTTTGTGAATCCATCGATTTCGGACTCATTTACTCATTTATTCACACTGCTAGCACAGAAACTTTGAAACTCGTTGTTTTAAAAGAACTCTGTGCTTTGACTCGTCTCTCCTCCTCCCTTTTTTTTTTTTTGCCTGTTGGAAGTGTCTACAGTAGTACTCCATCTTTCTTTTCGCCAGGCCTGCAGCCACTGCTTACAAATTGGCTCACAGCGCATAGAAACAGTGAGCGGAGATTGGCAGATTGGCAGCTTGGCCAACTCTGTTCACCTCATTTTCACAGTTCTAAGACGGGGTGTGGCAGCGGCCTCCTAAATAATTTGTCAGAACAAGAACACCATTGCAGCCCTCAACCTCCACTCGGCTCTTCATAAAAGTTTGATTGTTTTTCTTACTCCGCGAGCGTGGTGAGTAAACACGGACGGTGAAGTGATCTCATACTTAATGCAATATGACATTGCTTACTGAAGGTGTAAACGTTGCTTGAAATTAAAAATAACACATCCCATCAAGACCCTCTGTACATACAGACGTGTACGTTAATGCTGTTGCTGTGTTCAGAGTCAAACACTATTTTCTACATGTGATCGTGTTCCGGGGCAAACTGCAAAATCCCTTCTATCGTCCCAATGTTCATCCGCTGGTTCCCCCATGTGCACCATGACGCACCTGTTGGGTTTAAGTGTCATACTGAGATGGAGATGAATTATTAACTCCCCTCTACCCCTTCATCCGTCTCCCCATTCATCCTTTCCCTTGAGCTATCCCCACCCGTCCATGGACATGGGGAACAGTTGCACTACTGAAGTCTCATGCTGTAATGGATAAATATTTAAGGAGTTTTGCATAAAAGCAGGATATCCACCTTTTCAGTGAGGAAAGGAAATGACTTACGGTTGAACATAGAGGAGATGAGAACAGTTACTTACTGGCAAGTATCAAGGCTACTGTAAAAGCAGCATTTCATCACATTGGTTCCTATTAAGAGACGTGTGTTACAAAGTTGAACTGACCTGTAGATGAGGGTCTCGTCGACGGTGCAGTTGTACTGTATCTGATACATCCAGACGACGTAAGCTGTGGACAAATGCCCCAAATCCCATCGGACCTGAGCTGAGGTTGACGTAACGCTTTGTACTCCAACCATCCTCCCTTCCTCCTCGTCCCCCTCGTCGTCCTCCATGCTCCCTCCATCGGGCCTCGCCCCTTCGGAGGCCCTGTCGCCGTCGTCGTCCTCCCCTGCTCTTCTCCCATCCTCCGCCTCTCCTCCACGTCCTGCGCCGTTGTTAATCCCTCCATTTTTCCCCGTGCTGATATCCGAGGAGCCCGGATCGGTCCGTAAAATCCCATTGGTCACGTTCCTGTTGTTTTTGCCGTTCACGTTGTTATTCCCTGTGTTTCCGCCTGCTCCGCCCCGGTGAGGCAAGGGGATTATTTTCAGGTCCACAGTGGCAGTCGCTTCACCCGCCGCGTTCATTGCAATACACGTGTATGCCCCGTCGTCCCGGGCCACCGTTACCAAGATATCCAAGGTCCCGTTGCTGAAGGAGCTGGTCCGGGACGAATTCGCAACGATGCGGTCGTCTGGTGAAACCCAGTGGATGACTGGCTCAGGGTCGCCAATAGCCCGGCATTTCAGCGTGGCCCGCTGGCCCTCCAGCACCCACAGCTTGTGAGTGTGTCGGGTGATGAGAGGTGGTTCACAGGTGAACTCCTCCTCAGGAATCGCCCAGAAATATCTGAGAGACAAAGAGGGATGGAGAGAGAGAGAGAGAGAGAGAGCGAGAGCAGAATCACCTTTCTGGCTAAGTACAGGAATCTGTCTTCCTTTATCCCTCCGAGGTTGGTTTGGCAGATTAATGTGGTACATTAACCTAAAGATCTATGCGGTCTTGTCTATCAATTTTAGGGTAAAGTTCAGTAGTGCACAACAGCCTGTACAATTTCCTAATGCGACTCCGCACAAAAGACGACTGAGCAAAGAGTAATTAATGCTGACAGCGATGACAGATGACGACGACAGATGCTCATTTTCCTCCTCAATCCTTTGTTTTCACTCCACAATGTTGGTTACAGGTTTAGACCGGAAAATTCTGGCAGAGCGGAGAGTGTGAGTCTTTGTTCAGAAAGCTCAGTCCTTGAGGCCTACCTGTCCTGTGAGGTTGTTTTTTTTTATTATCTCCAGCTCTGTTCTTGTACACATGGTGATCCAATTAAGATATCATTCAATGCGAGACCCTTAATTGGATTTGTGCTAAAACAGACTTGCAGTACAGATTGGCCTTGAGACAAGGTTGGGAAGCATTGATGTGTGATGTTCAGTTTGTCATTTTGTAACTGTTCTTTTGCTTCCCCTGACATTGGAGAAGGCCTCACTGATTAAACGCATGAGGATTATTTTTTTTAAACTGAGTAGGTTAGACAGACAGTACATTGACGAAAGAAGGATGTGTACCTTGCAGCCAAGTGAGGCGGAGTGGCACACGTCTCCATGTCGTCCCCACGGATAAGCCGCCGTAACCACAGCAGTTCACAATTGCAGTGCAGCGGGTTCCCGCCAAAATTTAAGCTTGTGATAGCATTGTAGGGGGTGGGACTTATTGCACCTGTCTGGGACCTGAAGATGAGAGTAGAAAGAGAGCCATCAGTTCACTTTCACAAATTTGGAAGCGTTAGTCAAAATGAGATGCTTTACTCTTGATCGGTTTGACTTGTAGAGGGAAACTAATCTATTTTGAACGAACTCGATAAGCGTATCTCACCTCATGCTTTACAATTTAAAATGTTTATCCGTTTGCGCACCAAATCCAAATAGCAGAAATATCTCGTTAACATTTTTAATCAACATTTTTTCCTTTTCCAACTAGTCGAGGTTTAGCTTCTTTGTCATTTTTCCCTTGATTTGTAAAATTGCATCAGTTTTTCCTCTTTATTGCTATTTAATTGTTTCAGATTCAAAGGGAAAGTTTAAAGGAAAGGAAATAATTATGCCACAAAGTGAGCTCGTAGATTTAACACGTTAACAAGAGCGTGTTGCTCAAAATGAGAGAAACAAACAATTTAGAAAATGGTCCACAGCAGGCGGTCCAATCTTACCCAGGAGCAGTACTAAGCAGCAGTGCTGTTTATAAGCTACTTGCATCTGGCCTCTGCAAATTGAAAATGGAACAATTTGCCAAAATCAAGGATGAAAAGAGGACTCAGTAAAGTTGACTTAGGTAGGTTTCTAAAGACCGGTGCGGTAAGACAGTATCACTGTCTTATAGCTTGAACACCTGTATGCTTTTCTAAAGGCACATTGCTGGTAAACACAGCAGAAGTGTAAGGCTGCAGTACGGCACTTTCCAAGGCTACAAACGGAGATAAAGAGCACACATAGGTAAATTTAGACGACAGTGTCTAATGAAGCTCTCTACAGCGCAGTCAGCGTGAGCTATAATGAAAAAAAGAAGATCGAGAGAGAAGGAGAAACAATCCTAACTGTAGAATGGCATACTTAAGACGCTGTTTTTAGAAGCAATCAGCTTTGGATTTAAATTTGAATACATCGAGCTGTGTGGGGGGAAAAAAGTTAAAAAAACAAAGAGGATCAAAGAATAATTGTAACTTTTTTTGACAGCAGGCCTGATTTGAAAAAACATCATTATCATGTAGTGCTGGTCTTGACAACATATTCTCTCGACACTTCCCATTACAAGTTACTCTTTACTTTGCCCCCCCTCATTGCTACTACTTGCCATCAATCAAGTGGTGGCATGTAAGGGCCTTATTTATTCACCTAGTGGCCACTTGCCCATGTGGCTTCCTTTGCCACGAAGCCACGTCTTTAGAGAAGCATAACAGAAGAAGCTTACCTTGCAAATAGTGGATCAGGAGGCAGAGTTCGCAGCCTGTTGGAGGTCATATCCAGCCTCGCAAGCTTGTACAGCTCTCCAAAGACTCCTTCTGCGATGTATTCTATCAAGTTATGGTCCAGGTTGAGAGTGTGCAGACTGGCCATGTTCTGAATGGACTCCCATGGTACCCTGCAGCAATGAAATAAAGGATTTTGTTCGAGATTCATTGAATAAAAAGACATTGTGTGCCAAGATGAGATGTTCATTGTTGTTTAAAAGTGGATGAAATATCTCTTGATAGTAATGGCTGCTGTGGAGACCGGTCCACCACCCTGCTGTGATGTGGATACATTGACACTTAATTAAAAAAAATAAAACACTGTGTGCCACTATTATCAGTCAAAGTTTGCTCTCCATGTTCTGAGCACATCTCTCGTGTTACTCTGCAGCAAATGGGAATGAGCAAAGACTAATTACAGGTGACATCAATGATAAAACCTACAACAGCAGATGCTCTTTTTCCCTCTCAATCTTTCTCTTTTACTGGGTGTCAGTAGTCCCATCTGTGACCCATTGCTGCAGTCATTCACTATTCCTTTCGTGCATTCATTCGCTAAAGCACTGTTTTCGGTCGAAACCGACGACTGAGAACCAGCGGCA